>NW_026114796.1:0-44822 GCF_025201925.1 Gopherus flavomarginatus | reverse complement strand
AGCAGGGGTTGAGGCCCCCGGGCGTTAGGCCCCTGGAGCTGGGGTTGGGTCCCCCAGGGGTTAGGCCCCTGGAGCTGTGGTTCAGGCGCTCAGAGGTTGGGCCCTTGGAGCTGGGGTGGGGGCCCCCGGGGTTTGGCCCCTGGGGCTGGGGTTGGGGCCCCTAGGGGTTATGCCACTGGAGCTATGGATCGGGCGCTCAGGGGTTGGGCCCCTGGAGCTGGTGTTGGGGCCCCCAGGTGTTGGGCCCCTGGAGCTGGTGTTGGGGCCCCAGGGGTTAGGCCATTTTAGTTATGGTTCAGGAGCTCAGGGTTTGGGCCCCTGGAGCTATGGTTCGGGCGCTCAGTGGTTGGGCCCCTAGAGCTGTGGTTCGGGCGCTAAGGGTTTGGGCCCCTGGAGCTGGTTTTGGGGCCCTCAGGGGTTAGGCACCTGGAGGTATTGTTCGGGCGCTTAGGTGTTCGGCCCCTGGAGCTGGTGTTGGGGCCCCCAGGGATTAGGCCCCTGGAGCTATGGTTCGGGCGCTCAGGGGTTGGGCCCCTGGAGCTGGTGTTGAGGTCTCCAGGCGTTGGGCCCCTGGAGATATGGTTCGGGCGCTCAGGGGTTGGTCCCCTGGAGCTGGTGTTCGGGCCCCGAGGGGTTGGTCCCCTGGAGCTGGTGTTGGGGCCCGAGGGGTTAGGCCCCTGGAGCTATGGTTCGGGCGCTCAGGGGTTTGCCCCTGGATCTGGGGTCGAGGGCCCGAGGGTTTGGGCCTCTGGAGCTGGGGTTGTGGCCCCCGGGGGTTAGGCCCCTGGAGCTATGGTTCGGGCGCTCAGGGGTTGGGCCCCTGGAGCTGGTGTTGGGGCCCCCAGGGGTTGGGCCCCTGGAGCTGGTGTTGGGGCCCCAGGGGTTAGGCCCCTGAAGGTATTGTTCAGGCGCTCAGGGGTTGGGCCCTTGGAGTCGGGGTGGGGGCCCCCAGGGGTTAGACCCCTGGAGCTATGGTTCGGGCGCTCAAGGTTTGGGCCCCTGGAGCTGGTGTTGGGGCCCCCAGGGGTTAGGCCCCTGAAGGTATTGTTCAGGTGCTCAGGGGTTGGGCCCTTGGAGCTGGTGTTGGGGCCCACAGGGATTAGTCCCCTGGAGCTATGTTTCGGGCGCTCTGGGGTTGGGCCCCTGGAGCTGGTGTTGGGGCCCCCAGGGGTTGGGCCCCTGGAGCTGGGATTGGGTCCCCCAGGGGTTAGGCCCCTGGAGCTATGGTTCAGGCGTTCAGGGGTTGTGCCCTTGGAGCTGGGGTGGGGGCCCCCGGGGTTTGGCCCCTGGAGCTGGGGTTGGGGCCCCTAGGGGTTATGCCCCTGGAGCTATGGATCGGGCGCTCAGGGGTTGGGCCCCTGGAGCTGGTGTTGGGGCTCCCAGGTGTTGGGCCCCTGGAGCTGTTGTTGGGGCCCCAGGGGTTAGGCCATTTGAGTTATGGTTCAGGCGCTCAGGGGTTGGGCCCCTGGAGCTATGGTTCGGGCGCTCAGTGGTTGGGCCCCGGGAGCTGTGGTTCGGGAGCTAAGGGGTTGGGCCCGTGGAGCTGGTTGTGGGGACTCCAGGGGTTGGGCCCCTGGAGCTGGGGTTGGCGCCCCCGGGGGTTATTCCCCTGGAGCTATGGTTCGGGCGGTCAGGGGTTGGGCCCCTGGAGCTGGTTGTGGGGACTCCAGGGGTTGGGCCCCTGGAGCTGGGGTTGGGGCCCCCAGGGGTTAGGCCCCTGGAGCTATGGTTCGGGCACTCAGGGGTTGGGCCCCTGGAGCTGGGGTTGGGGCCCCCAGGGGTTAGGCCCCTGGAGCTTCGGTTCGCACGCTCAGGGGTTGAGCCCCTGGAGCTGGTGTTGGGGTCCCAAGGGGTTGGGCCCCTGGAGCTGGTGTTCGGGCACCAGGGGTTAGGCCCCTGGAGCTGTGGTTCGGGCGGTCAGGGTTTGGGCCCCTGGAGCTAGTGTTGGCGCCGTCAGGGGTTGGGCCCCTGGAGCTATATTTCGGGCGCTCAGGGGTTTTGCCCCTGGAGCTGGGGTCGAGGGCCCCAGTGGTTGGGCCCCTGGAGCTGGGGTTGGGACCCCCGGGGGTTAGGCATCTGGAGGTATTGTTCGGGTGCTTAGGTGTTGGGCCCCTGGAGCTGGTGTTGGGGCCCACAGGGATTAGGCCCCTGGAGCTATGGTTCGGGCGCTCAGGGGTTGGGCCCATGGAGCTGGTGTTCGGGCCCCCAGGGGTTGGGCCCCTGGAGCTGGGGTTGGGGCCCCCGGGTGTTAGGCCCCTGGAGCTATGGTTCGGGCGCTCAGGGGTTGGGCCCTTGGAGCTGGGGTGGGGGCCTCCAGGGGTTAGGCCCCTGGAGCTATGGTTCGGGAGCTCAAGGGTTGGGCCCCTGGAGCTGGTGTTTGGGCCCCCAGGAGTTAGGCCCCTGAAGGTATTGTTCGGGCGCTCAGGGGTTGGGCCCTTGGAGCTGGTGTTGGGGCCCACAGGGGTTAGGCCCCTGGAGCTATGGTTCGGGCGCTCTGGGGTTGGGCCCCTGGAGCTGGTGTTGGGACCCCAGGGGTTGGGCTCCTGGAGCTGGTGTTGGGGCCCCCAGGGGTTGGGCCCCTGTAGGTGGGGTTGGGGCCCCCGGGGGTTAGGCCCCTGGAGCTATGGTTCGGGCGCTCAGGGGTTGGGCCCCCGGAGCTGGTGTTTGGGCCTCCAGGGGTTGGGCCTCTGGAGCTGGGGTTGGGGCCCCTGGGGGTTAGGCCCCTGGAGCTATGGTTCGGGCGCTCAGGGGTTGGGCCCCTGGAGCTGGTGTTGGGGCCCCTGACCTAAAGTTACCCCCTGCTCTCCCATCCCCCGCACATACAGTCCCCACTCTATCAAACTAATGCCCAGAGTATTTCACGCATGGAGCAACAGTAACACTGTGTGGCCATGCAGGGTAATGCCCAGAGCATTTCCTGCATGGAGCAAGAGTGATACCGTGTGGCCACATAGGGTAATGCAGAGAGCATTTCCCCGCATGGAGCAACAGTGAAACCATGTAGCCACACAGGGTAATACACGGAGCATTTCCCCGCATTGAGCAACAGTTGCACCATGTGGTCACGCAGGGTAATGCACAGAGTATTTCCTGCATGGAGCAATGGTACGGGAGCTCTGGGGTTGGGCCCGTGGAGCTGGTGTTGGGCCCCAGGGGTTAGGCCCCTGGTGCTATGGTTCGGGCGCTCAGGGGTTGGTCCCTTGGAGCTGGTGTTGGGGCCCCCAGGAATTAGGCCCCTGGAGCTATGGTTCGGGCGCTCAGGGGTTGGGACCCTAGAGCTGGTGTTGGGGCCCCCAGGGGTTGGGCCCCTGGAGCTGGTGTTGGGGCCCCAGGGGTTAGGCCCCTGGAGCTATGGTTGGGTCGCTCAGGGGTTGGGCCGCTGGAGCTGGTGTTTGGGCCCCCAGGGGTTCGGCCCCTGGAACTATGGTTTGTTCGCTCTGGGGTTGAGCCCCTGGAGCTGGTGTTGGGGCCCCAGGTGTTGGACTAACGGAGCTAGTGTTGGGTCCCGGAGTGGTTGGGCCCCTGGAGCTGTGGTTGGGGCCCCCGTGGGTTAGGCCCCTGGAGCTATAGTTCGGGCGCTCAGGGGTTGGGCCCCTGGAGCTGGTGTTGGGGCCCCCAGGGGTTGGGCCACTGGAGGTGGGGTTGGGGCCCTTGGGGGTTAGGCCCCTGGAGCTATGGTTCGGGCGCTCAGGGGTTGGGCCCCTGGAGCTGGGGTCGAGGGCCCCAGGGGTTGGGCCCCTGGAGCAGGGGTTGAGGCCCCCGGGGTTGGGCCCCTGGAGCTGGGGTTGGGTCCCCCAGGGGTTAGGCCCCTGGAGCTATGGTTCGGGCGCTCAGGGTTTGGGCCCCTGGAGCTGGGGTCGAGGGCCCCCGGGGTTGGGCCCCTGGAGCTGGGGTTGGGGCACCCAGGGGTTAAGCCAATGGAGATATGGTTCGGGCGCTCAGGGGTTGGGCACCTGGAGCTGGGGTCGAGGGCCCCAGGGTTTGGGCCTCTGGAGCTGGGGTTGTGGCCCCCGGGGGTTAGGCACCTGGAGCTATGGTTCGGGCGCTCAGGGTTTGGGCCCCTGGAGCTGGTGTTGGGGCCCCCAGGGGTTGGGCACCTGGAGCTGGTGTTGGGGCCCCAGGGGTTAGGCCCCTAGAGCTATGGTTTGGGCGCTGAGGAGTTGGGCCCCTGGAGCTATGGTACGGGCGCTTATGGGTTGGACCCCTGGAGCTGGTGGTGGGGCCCCCAGGGGTTGGGCCGCTGGAGCTGGGGTTGGGGACCCCAGGGGTTAGGCCCCTGGAGCTATGGGTCGGGCGCTCAGGGGTTGGGCCCCTGGAGCTGGGGTCGAGGGCCCCAGGGGTTGGTCCCTGGAGCTCGGGTTGGGGCCCCTGGGGGTTAGGCCCCTGGAGCTATGGTTCGGGCGCTCAGGGGTTGGGCCCTTGGAGCTGGGGTGGGGGCCCCCAGGGGTTAGGCCCCGGAGCTATGGTTCGGGCGCTCAGGGGTTGGGCCCCTGGAGCTGGTGTTGGGGCCCCCAGGGTTAAGGCCCCTGGAGGTATTGTTCGGGAGCTCAGGCGTTTGACCCTTGCAGCTGGTGTTGGGGCCCCTAGGGGTTAGGCCCCTGGAGCTATGGTTCGGGCGCTCAGGGGTTGGGACCCTGGAGCTATGGTTCGGGCGCTCAGGGGTTGGGCCCCTGGAACTGGGGTCGAGGGCCCAAGGGGTTGGGCCTCTGGAGGTGGGGTTGGCGCCACCGGGGGTTAGGCCCCTGGAGCTATGGTTCTTGCGCTCAGCGTTTGGGCCCTTGGAGCTGGGGTGGGGGCCCCCAGGGGTTTGGCCCCTGGAGCTATGGTTCGGGCGCTCAAGGTTTGGGCCCCTGGAGCTGGTGTTGGGGCCCCCAGGGGTTAGGCCCCTGAAGGAATTGTTCATGCGCTCAGGGGTTGGGCCCTTGGAGCTGGTGTTGGGGCCCACAGGGATTAGTCCCCTGGAGCTATGTTTCGGGCGCTCTGGGGTTGGGCCCCTGGAGCTGGTGTTGGGGCCCCCAGGGGTTGAGCTCCTGGATGTGGTGTTGGGGCCCCCAGGGGTTGGGCCCCTGTAGCTGGGGTTGGGGCCCCCAGGGCCCCTAGAGCTATGGTTCGGGCGGGCAGGGGTTCGGCCCCTGGAGCTGGTTGTGGGGACTCCAGGGGTTGGGCCCCTGGAGCTGGGGTTGGGGCCCCCGGGGGTTAGGCCTCTGGAGCTATGGTTCGGGCGCTCAGGGGTTGGGCCCCTGGAGCTGGTGTTGGGGCCCCCAGGGGTTGGGCCCCTGGAGCTGGGGTTGGGGCCCCCAGGGGTTAGGCCCCTGGAGATATGGTTCTGGCGCTCAGGGGTTGGGCCCCTGGAGCTGGGGTCGAGGGCCCCAGGGTTTGGGCCTCTGGAGCTGGGGTTGTGGCCCCCGAGGGTTAGGCACCTGGAGCTATGGTTCGGGCGCTCAGGGTTTGGGCCCCTGGAGCTGGTGTTGGGGCCCCCAGGGGTTGGGCCCCTGGAGCTGGTGTTGGGGCCCCAGGGGTTAGGCCCATAGAGCTATGGTTCGGGCGCTGAGGAGTTGGGCCCCTGGAGCTATGGTACGGGCGCTTAGGGGTTGGACCCCTGGAGCTGGTGGTGGGGCCCCCAGGGGTTGGGCTCCGGGAGCTGGGGTTGGGGACCCCAGGGGTTAGGCCCCTGGAGCTATGGTTCGGACGCTCAGGGGTTGGGCCCTTGGAGCTGGGGTCGAGGGCCCCAGGGGTTGGGCCCCTGGAGCTTGGGTTGCGGCCCCCGGGGGTTAGGCCCCTGGAGCTATGGTTTGGGCGCTCAGGGGTTGGGCCCTTGGAGCTGGGGTGGGGGCCCCCAGGGGTTAGGCCCCGGAGCTATGGTTCGGGCGGTCAGGGGTTGGGCCCCTGGAACTGGTGTTGGGGCCCCCAGGGTTTAGGCCCCTGGAGCTATGGTTCGGGCCCTCAGGGGTTGGGCCCCTGGAGCTGGTGTTGGGGCCCCTGACCTAAAGTCACCCCCTTCTCTCCCATCCCCCACACAGACAGTCCCCACTCCATCACAGTAATGCCCATTGCGTTTCGCGCATGGAGCAACAGTAACACTGTGTGGCCATGCAGGGTAATGCCCAGAGCATTTCCTGCATGGAGCAAGAGTGTCACCGTGTGGCCAGATAGGGTAATGCATAGAGCATTTCCCAGCATGGAGCAACAGTGACACCACGTAGCCACACAGGGTAATAAACATAGCATTTCCCCGCATGGAGCAACAGTGACACCATGTCGTCACGCAGGGTAATGCACAGAGCATTTTCAGCATGGAAGTATGGTTCGGGAGCTCTGGGGTTGGGCCACTGGAGCTGGTGTTTGGGCTCCCAGGGGTTGGGCCCCTGGAGCTGGTGTTGAGGCCCCAGGGGTTAGGCCCTTGGCACTATGGTTCTGGCGTTCAGGGGTTGGGCCCTTGGAGCTGGGGTTGGGGCCCCCAGGGGTTAGGCCCATGGAGCTTTGGTTCGCACGCTCAGGGGTTGGGCCCCTGGAGCTGGTGTTGGGGCCCCAAGGGTTTGGGCCCCTGGAGCTGGTGTTGAGGCACCAGGGGTTAGGCCCCTGGAGCTATGGTTCGGGCGCTCAGGGGTTGAGACCCTGGAGCTATGGTTCGGGCGCTCAGGGGTTGGGCCCCTGGAACTGGGGTCAAGGGCCCAAGGGGTTGGGCCTCTGGAGGTGGGGTTGGCGCCACCGGAGGTTAGGCCCCTGGAGCTATGGTTCTTGCGCTCAGCGTTTGGGCCCTTGGAGCTGGGGTGGGGGCCCCCAGGGGTTTGGCCCCTGGAGCTATGGTTCGGGCGCTCAAGGTTTGGGCCCCTGGAGCTGGTGTTGGGGCCCCCAGGGGTTAGGCCCCTGAAGGAATTGTTCAGGCGCTCAGGGGTTGGGCCCTTGGAGCTGGTGTTGGGGCCCACAGGGATTAGTCCCCTGGAGCTATGTTTCGGGCGCTCTGGGGTTGGGCCCCTGGAGCTGGTGTTGGGGCCCCCAGGGGTTGAGCTCCTGGATGTGGTGTTGGGGCCCCCAGGGGTTGGGCCCCTGTAGCTGGGGTTGGGGCCCCCAGGGCCCCTAGAGCTATGGTTCGGGCGTTCAGGGGTTGGGCCCCTGGAGCTGGTTGTGGGGACTCCAGGGGTTGTGCCCCTGGAGCTGGGGTTGGGGTCCCCGGGGGTTAGGCCCCTGGAGCTATGGTTCGGGCGCTCAGGGGTTAGGCCCCTGGAGCTGGTGTTGGGGCCCCCAGGGGTTGGGCCCCTGGAGCTGGGGTTAGGGCCCCCAGGGGTTAGGCCCCTGGAGATATGGTTCGGGCGCTCAGGGGTTGGGCCCCTGGAGCTGGGGTCGAGGGCCCCAGGGTTTGGGCCTCTGGAGCTGGGGTTGTGGCCCCCGGGTGTTAGGCACCTGGAGCTATGGTTCGGGCGCTCAGGGTTTGGGCCCCTGGAGCTGGTGTTGGGGCCCCCAGTAATTGGGCCCCTGGAGCTGGTGTTGGGGCCCCAGGGGTTAGGCCCCTAGAGCTATGGTTCGGGCGCTCAGGAGTTGGGCCCCTGGAGCTATGGTACGGGCGCTTAGGGGTTGGACCCCTGGAGCTGGTGGTGGGGCCCCCAGGGGTTGGGCTCCTGGAGCTGGGGTTGGGGACCCCAGGGGTTAGGCCCCTGGAGCTATGGTTCGGGCGCTCAGGGGTTGGGCCCCTGGAACTATGGTTCGGACGCTCAGGGGTTGGGCCCCTGGAGCTGGGGTCGAGGGCCCCAGGGGTTGGGCCCCTGGAGCTCGGGTTGCGGCCCCCGGGGGTTAGGCCCCTGGAGCTATGGTTTGAGCGCTCAGGGGTTGGGCCCTTGGAGCTGGGGTGGGGGCCCCCAGGGGTTAGGCCCCGGAGCTATGGTTCGGGCGATCAGGGGTTGGTCCCCTGGAGCTGGTGTTGGGGCCCCCAGGGTTTAGGCCCCTGGAGGTATTGTTCGGGCGCTCAGGCGTTTGGCCTTTGCAGCTGGTGTTGGGGCCCCCAGGGGTTAGGCCCCTGGAGCTATGGTTCGGGCCCTCAGGGGTTGGGCCCCTGGAGCTGGTGTTGAGGCCCCTGACCTAAAGTCACCCCCTTCTCTCCCATCCCCCACACAGACAGTCCCCACTCCATCACAGTAATGCCCATTGCGTTTCGCGCATGGAGCAACAGTAACACTGTGTGGCCATGCAGGGTAATGCCCAGAGCATTTCCTGCATGGAGCAAGAGTGTCACCGTGTGGCCAGATAGGGTAATGCACAGAGCATTTCACCGCATGGAGCAACAGTGACACCACGTAGCCACACAGGGTAATAAACATAGCATTTCCCCGCATGGAGCAACAGTGACACCATGTGGTCACGCAGGGTAATGCACAGAGCATTTTCTGCACGGAAGTATGGTTCGGGAGCTCTGGGGTTGGGCCACTGGAGCTGGTGTTTGGGCTCCCAGGGGTTGGGCTCCTGGAGCTGGTGTTGAGGCCCCAGGGGTTAGGCCCTTGGCACTATGGTTCTGGCGTTCAGGGGTTGGGCCCTTGGAGCTGGGGTTGGGGCCCCCAGGGGTTAGGCCCCTGGAGCTTTGGTTCGCACGCTCAGGGGTTGGGCCCCTGGAGCTGGTGTTGGGGCCCCAAGGGGTTGGGCCCCTGGAGCTGCTGTTGGGGTACCAGGGGTTAGGTCCCTGGAGCTATGGTTCGGGCGCTCAGGGGTTGGGACCCTGGAGCTATGGTTCGGGCGCTCAGGGGTTGGGCCCCTGGAACTGGGGTCGAGGGCCCAAGGGGTTGGGCCTCTGGAGCTGGGGTTGGCGCCCCCGGGGGTTAGGACCCTGGAGCTGGGGATGGGGCCCCGAGGTGTTAGGCCCCTGGAGCTATGGTTCGGGCGCTCAGGGTTTGGGCCCTTGGAGCTGGGGTGGGGTCCCCCAGGGGTTAGGCCCCTGTAGCTATGGTTCGGGCACTCAGGGGTTGGGCCACTGGAGTTGGTGTTGGGGCCCCCAGGGGCTGGGCCCCTGGAGCTGGTGTTAGGGCCCCAGGGGTTAGGCCCCGGGAGCTATGGTTCGGGCGGTCAGGGGTTGGGCACCTGGAGCTAGTGTTGGTGCCGTCAGGGGTTGGGCCCCTGGAGCTGGGGTCGAGGGCCCCAGTGGTTGGGCCCCTGGAGCTGTGGTAGGGACCCCCGGGGTTTAGGCATCTGGAGGTATTGTTCGGGCGCTTAGGTGTTGGGCCCCTGGAGCTGGTGTTGGGGCCCCCAGGGATTAGGCCCCTGGAGCTATGGTTCGGGCGATCAGGGGTTGGGCCCATGGAGCTGGTGTTGGGGCCCCAGGGGTTGGGCCCCTGGAGCTGGGGTTGGGGCCCCCGGGGGATAGGCCCCTGGAGCTATGGTTCGGGCGCTCAGGGGTTGGGCCCTTGGAGCTGGGGTGGGGGCCTCCAGGGGTTAGGCCCCTGGAGCTATGGTTCGGGCGCTCAGGGGTTGGGCCCCTGGAGCTGGGGTCGAGGGCCCCAGGGGTAGGACCCCTGGAGCTGGTGTTGGGGCCCCTGGGGGTTAGGCCCCTGGAGCTATGGTTTGGGCTCTCAGGGGTTGGGCCCTTGGAGCTGGGGTGGGGGCCCCCAGGGGTTAGGACCCTGGAGCTATGGTTCGGGCGCTCAGGGGTTGGGCCCCTGGAGCTGGTGTTGGGGCCCCCAGGGGTTAGGCCCCTGGAGGTATTGTTCGGGCGCTCATGGATTGGGCCCTTGGAGCTGGTGTTGGGGCCCCTGGGGTTAGACCCCTGAAGCTATGGTTCGGGCGCTCAGCTGTTGGGCCCCTGGAGCTGGTGTTGGGGCCCCCAGGGGTTGGGCCCGTGGAGCTGGTGTTGGGGCCCCCGGGGGTTTGGCCCCTGGAGTTATGGTTCGGGCGCTCAGTGGTTGGGCCCCTGGAGCTGGGGTCGAGGGCCCCAGGGCTTGGGCCCCTGGAGCTGGGGTTGGGGCCTTCGGGGGTTAGGCCCCTGGAGGTATCGTTTGGGCGCTCAGGGGTTGGGCCCCTGGAGCTGGTGTTGGGGACCCCAGTGGTTGGGCTTCTGGTGCTGGGGTTGGGGCCTCTAGGGGTTAGGCCTCTGGAGCTATGGTTCCAGTGCTCAGGGGTTTGGCCCCTGGAGCTATGGTTCGGGCGCTCAGGGGTTGGGCCCCTGGAGCTATGGTTCGGGCGCTCAGGGGTTTGGCCCCTGGAGATGGTGGTGGGGCCCCCATCGGTTGGGCCCCTGGAGCTGGGTTTGGGGACCCCAGGGGTTAGGCCCCTGGAGCTATGGTTCGGGCGCTCAGGGGTTGGGCCCTTGGAGCTGGTGTTGGGGCCCCCAGGGGTTAGACCCCTGAAGCTATGGTTCGGGCGCTCAGGGGTTGGGCCCCTGGAGCTGGTGTTGGGGGCCCCGGGGGTTTGGACCCTGGAGTTATGGTTCGGGCGCTCAGTGGTTGGGCCCCTGGAGCTGGGGTCGAGGGCCCCCAGGGGTTAGGACCCTGGAGCTATGGTTCGTGCGCTCAGGGGTTGGGCCCCTGGAGCTGGTGTTGGGGCCCCCAGGGGTTGGGCCCCTGGAGCTGGGGTTCGGGTCCCTTGGGTTAGGCCTCTGGAACTATGGTTCGGGCGCTCAGGGGTTGTGCCCCTGGAGCTATGGTTCAGGGTCCCAGGGGTTGGGCCCCTGGACCTGGGGTTGGGACCCTGGGGGGTTAGGCCTCTGGAGCTATGGTTCGGGCGCTCAGGGGTTGGGCCCTGGGAGCTATGGTTCGGGCGCTCAGGGGTTGGGCCCCTGGAGGTGGTGTTGGGGCTCCCAGGGGTTGGGCCCCTGGAGCTGGGGTTGGGGCCCCCACGGGTTAGGCCGCTGGAGCTATGGTTCGGTCGCTCAGGTTTTGGGCCCTTGGAGCTGGGGTGGGGGCCCCCAGGGTTTAGGCCCCTGTAGCTATCGTTCGAGTGCTCTGGGGTTGGGCACCTGGAGCTGGTGTTGGGGCCCCCATGGGTTAGGCCCCTGGAGGTATTGTTCGGGCGCTCAGGGGTTTGGCCCCTGGAGCTGGTGTTGGGGCCCCCAGGGGTTAGGCCCCTGGAGCTATGGTTCGGGTGCTCAGGAGTTGGGCCCCTGGAGCTGGTGTTTGGGCCCCCAGGGGTTGGGCCCCTGGATCTGGTCTTGGGGCCCCAGGGGTTAGGCCCCTGGAGCTATGGTTCGGGCACTCAGGGGTTGGGCCCCTGGAGCTGGGGTCGAGGACTCCAGGGTTTGGAGCCCTGGAGCTGGGGTTGGGGCCCCCGGGGTTAGGCCCCTCGAGCTATGGTTCGGGCTCTCATGGTTTGGGCCCCTGGAGCTGGGGTTGGGTCCCCCACGGATTAGGTCCCTGGAGCTATGGTTCGGGCGCTCAGGGGTTGGGCCCCTGGAGCTACTGTTGGGACCTCAGGGGCTAGGCCCCTGGAGCTATGGTTCGAGCTCTCAGGGGTTGGGCCCCGGGAGCTATGGTTTAGGCGCTCAGGGGTTGGGCCCCTGGAGGTGGTATTGGGGCTCCCAGGGGTTGGGCTCCTGGAGCTGGGGTTGGGGCCCCCACGGGTTAGGCCACTGGAGCTATAGTTCGGGCGCTCAGGTTTTGGGCCCTTGGAGCTGGGGTGGGGGCCCCCAGGGTTTAGGCCCCTGTAGCTATCGTTCGAGTGTTCTGGGGTTTGGCACCTGGAGCTGGTGTTGGGGCCCCCGTGGGTTAGGCCCCTGGAGGTATTGTTCGGGCGCTCAGGGGTTTGGCCCCTGGAGCTGGTGTTGGGGCCCCCAGGGGTTAGGCTCCTGGAGCTATGGTTCGGGTGCTCAGGGGTTGGACCCCTGGAGCTCGTGTTGGGTCCCCAGGGTTTGGGCGCCTGGAGCTCGGGTTGGGGCCCTCGGGGGTTAGGCCCCTTGAGCTATGGTTCGGGCGCTCAGGGGTTGGGCCCCTGGAGCTGGTGTTGGTGCCCCCAGGGTTAGGCCCCTGGAGCTATGGTTCGGGCGCTCAGGTTTTGGGCCCTTGGAGCTGGGGTGGGGGCCCCCAGGGGTTAGGCCCCTGTAGCTATGGTTCGAGCGCTCAGGGCCCCTGGAGCTGGTGTTGGCGCCCCCAAGTGCTTAAGCCCCTGGAGGTATTGTTCGGGCGCTCAGGGGTTGGGCCCCTGGAGCTGGTGTTGGGGACCCCAGGGGTTAGGCCCCTGGAGCTATAGTTCGGGCGCTCAGGGGTTGGACCCCTGGAGCTGGTGTTGGGGCCCCCAGGGGTTGAGCCCCTGGAGGTGGGGTTGGGGCCCCCGGGGGTTAGGCCCCTGGAGCTATGGTCGAGGGCCCCAGGGTTTGGGCCCCTGGAGTTGGGGTTGGGACCCTCGGGGGAAAGGCCTCTGGAGCTATGGTTCGGGCGCTCAGGGGTTGGACCCCTGGAGCTGGTGTTGGGGCCCCCAGAGGTTGGGCCCCTGGAGCTGGGGTTGGGGCCCCTAGGGTTTAGGCCCCTGGAGCTATGGTTCGGGCGCTGAGGGGTTGGGCCCCTGGAGCTGGTGTTGGGGCCCGCAGGGGTTGGGTTCCTGGAGCTACTGTTGGGACCCCAGGGGCTAGGCCCCTGGAGCTATGGTTCGGGGGCTCAGGGGTTGGGTCCCTGGAGCTATGGTTTAGGCGCTTAGGGGTTGGTCCCCTGGAGCTGGTGTTGGGGATCCCAGGGTTTGGGCCCCTGGAGCTGGGGTTGGGGCCCCCACGGGTTAGGCCCCTGGAGCTATGGTTCGGGCTCTCAGGTTTTGGGCCCTTGGAGCTGGGGTGGGGGCCCCCAGGGGTTAGGCCTCTTTAGCTATCGTTCGGGCGCTCAGGGGTTGGGCCCCTGGAGCTGGTGTTGGGGCCCCCAGGTGTTAGGCCCCTGATGATATTGTTCGGGCGCTCAGGGGTTGGACCCTTGGAGCTGGTGTTGGGGCCCCCCGGGGTTGGGCCCCTGGAGCTGGGGTTGTGGCCCCCAGGGGTTAGGCCCCTGGTGCTGTGGTTCGGGCGCTCCGGGGTTGGGCCTCTTTAGGTATTGTTCGGGCGCTCAGGGGTTGGGCCCCTGGAGCTGGTGTTGGGGCCCCCAGGTGTTGGGCCCCTGGAGCTGGCGTTGGGGCCCCCAGGGTTTAGGCCCCTGGAGGTATTGTTCGGGCGTTCAGGGGTTGGGCCCCTGGAACTGGTGTTGGGGCCCCCAGGGGTTAGGCCCCTGGAGGTATGGTTCGGACGCTCAGGGGTTAGGCCCCTGGAGGTATGGTTCGGGTGCTCTGGGGTTGGGCCCCTGGAGCTGGGGTTAGGACACCCGGGGGTTAGGCCCCTTGAGCTATGGTTCGGGCGCTCAGGGGTTGGGCCCCTGGAGCTGGTGTTGGGGCTCCCAGGGGTTGGGCCCCTGGAACTGGGGTTGGGGCACCTAGGGGTTAGGCCCCTGGAGCTATGGTTCGGGCGCTCAGGGGTTGGGCCCCTGGAGCTGGTGTTGGGGCCCCCAGGAGTTGGGCCCCTGGAGCTGGTGTTGGGGCCCCAGGGGTTAGGCCCCTGGAGCTATGGTTCGGGGGCTCAGGGGTTGGGCCCTGGAGCTATGGTTCGGGCGCTCAGGGTTGGGCCCCTGGAGCTGGGTTCGAGGGCCCCAGGGTTTGGACCCGTGGAGCTGGGGTTGGGGCCCCCTGGGGTTGGGCCCCTGGAGCTGGTGTTGGGGCCCCCAGGGGTTGGGACCCTGGACCTGGGGTTGGGGCCCCCGGGGGTTAGGTCCCTGGAGCTATGGTTCGTGCCCTCAGGGGTTGGCCCCTGGAGCTGGTGTTGGGGCCCCCAGGGGTTGGGCCCGTGGAGCTGGTGTTGGGGCCCCAGGGGTTGGGCCCCTGGAGCTATGGTTCGGGCGCTCAGGTTTTGGGCTCTTGGAGCTTTCGTGAGGGACCCGAGGGGTTAGGCCCCTTTAGCTATGGTTCGAGCGCTCAGGGTTTGGGCTCCTGGAGGTATTGTTCGGGCGCTCAGGGGTTGGGCCCCTGGATCTGGTGTTGGGGCCCCCAGGGGTTAGGCCCCTGGAGCTATGGTTTGGGCGCTCAGGGGTTGCACCCCTGGAGCTGGTGTTGGGGCCCCCAGGGGTTGGGCCCCTGGAGATGGGGTTGGGGCCCCCGGGGGTTAGGCCCCTTGAGCTATGGCTCGGGCGCTCAGGGGTTGGGCCCTTGGAACTGGGGTGGGGGCCCCCAGGGGTTAGGCCCCTGGAGCTATGGTTCGGGCGCTCAGGGTTTGGGCCCCTGGAGCTGGTGTTGGGGCCCCCAGGGGTTAGGCCCCTGATGGTATTGTTCGGGCGCTCAGGGTTTGGACCCTTGGAGCTGGTGTTGGGGCCCCACAGGGTTGGGCCCCTGGAGCTGGTGTTGGGGCCCCCAGGGGTTGGGCCCCTGGAGCTTGTGTTGGGGACCCGAGGGGTTGGGCTCCTGGAGCTGGTGTTTGGGCCCCCAGGGGTTGGGCCCCTGGAGCTGGTGTTGGGGCCCCAGGAGTTAGACCCCTGGAGCTATGGTTCGTGCGCTCATGGGATGGACCCCTGGAGCTGGTGTTGGGGCCCCCGGGGTTGGGCCCCTGGAGCTGGGGTTGGGGCCCCCAGGGGTTGGGCCCCTGGAGCTGGTTTTGGGGCCCCCGGGGGTTAGGCACCTGGAGCTATGGTTCGGGCGCTCAGGGGTTGGGCCCCTGGAGCTATTGTTCGGGCACTCAGGGTTTGGGCCCCTGGAGTTGGGGTCTAGGGCCCCAGGGGTTGGGCCCCTGGAGTTGTTTTTGCGGCCCCCGGGGGTTAGGCCCCTGGCGCTATAGTTCGGTCTCTCAGGGGTTGGGCCCTTGGACCTGGGGTGGGGCCCCCAGGGGTTGGGCTCCTGGAGCGATGTTTCGGGAACTCAGGGGTTGGGATCGTGGAGCTGGTGTTGGGGCCCCTAGGGGTTAGGCCCCTAGGGGTTAGGCCCCTGGAGGTATTGTTCGGGCGTTCAGAGGTTGCGCCCTTGGAGCTGGTGTTGGGGCCACCAGGGATTAGGGCCCTGGAGCTACGGTTCGTGCGCTCAGGGGTTGGGCCCCTGGAGCTGGTGTTGGGGCCCCGAGGGGTTGGGCCTTTGGAGCTGGGGTTGGGGCCCCAGGGGTTAGGCCCCTGGAGCTATGGTTCGGGCGATCAGGGATTGGGCCCCTGAAGCTGGTGTTGGGGCACCCAGGGATTGGGCCTCTGGAGCTATGTTTCGGTCGCTCTGGGGTTGGGCCCCTGGAGCTGGTGTTGGGGCCCCAGGGGTTGGGCTCCTGGAGCTGGTGGTGGGACCCATAGGGATTGGGCCCCTGTAGCTGGGGTTGGGGCCCCTAGGGGTTAGGCCCCTGGAGCTATGGTTCGGGCGCTCAGGGGTTGGGCCCCTGGAGCTGGTGTTGGGGCCCCCAGGTGTTGGGCCTCTGGAGCTGGGGTTGGGGCCCCTAGGGGTTAGACCCCTGGAGCTATGGTTCGGGGGCTCAGGGGTTGGGACCTGGAGCTATGGTTCGGGCGCTCAGGGTTGGGCCTCTGGAGCTGGGTTCGAAGGCCCCAGGGTTTGGACCCGTGGAGCTGGGGTTGGGGCCCCCTGGGGTTGGGCCCCTGGAGCTGGTGTTGGGGCCCCCAGGGGTTGGGACCCTGGACCTGGGGTTGGGGCCCCCGGGGGTTAGGCCCCTGGAGCTATGGTTCAGGCGCTCAGGGGTTGGGCCCTTGGAGCTGGTGTTGGGGCCCCCAGGGGTTGTGCCCCTGGAGCTGGGGTTGGGGCCCCCAGGGGTTAGGCCCCTGGAGCTATGGTTCGTGCCCTCAGGGGTTGGCCCCTGGAGCTGGTGTTGGGGCACCCAGGGGTTGGGCCCGTGGAGCTGGTGTTGGGGCTCCAGGGGTTGGGCCCCTGGAGCTATGGTTCGGGCGCTCAGGTTTTGGGCTCTTGGAGCTTTCGTGAGGGACCCGAGGGGTTAGGCCCCTTTAGCTATGGTTCGAGCGCTCAGGGGTTGGGCTCCTGCAGGTATTGTTCGGGCGCTCAGGGGTTGGGCCCCTGGAGCTGGTGTTGGGGCCCCCAGGGGTTAGGCCCCTGGAGCTATGGTTCGGGCGCTCAGGGGTTGTACCCCTGGAGCTGGTGTTGGGGCCCCCAGGGGTTGGGCCCCTGGAGATGGGGTTGGGGCCCCCGGGGGTTAGGCCCCTTGAGCTATGGCTCGGGCGCTCAGGGGTTGGGCCCTTGGAACTGGGGTGGGGGCCCCCAGGTGTTAGGCCCCTGGAGCTATGGTTCGGGCGCTCAGGGGTTGGGCCCCTGGAGCTGGTGTTGGGGCCCCCAGGGGTTAGGCCCCTGATGGTATTGTTCGGGCGCTCAGGGTTTGGACCCTTGGAGCTGGTGTTGGGGCCCCACAGGGTTGGGCCCCTGGAGCTGGGGTTGGGGCCCCCAGGGGTTAGGCCCCTGGTGCTGTGGTTCGGGCGCTCAGGGGTTGGGCACCTGTAGGTATTGTTTGGGCGCTCAGGGGTTGGGCCCCTGGAGCTGGTGTTGGGGCCCCCAGGGGTTGGGCCCCTGGAGCTTGTGTTGGGGACCCGAGGGGTTGGGCTCCTGGAGCTGGTGTTTGGGCCCCCAGGGGTTGGGCCCCTGGAGCTGGTGTTGGGGCCCCAGGAGTTAGACTCCTGGAGCTATGGTTCGGGCGCTCATGGGTTGGACCCCTGGAGCTGGTGTTGGGGCCCTCAGGGGTTGAGCCCCTGGAGCTGGTGTTGAGGCCCCAGGGGTTAGGCCCCTGGATTTATAGTTCGGGAGCTCAGGGTTTAGGCCCCTGGAGCTATGGTTCGGGCGCTCAGGGGTTGGGCCCCTGGAGCTGGGGTCGAGGGCCCCAGGGGTTGGGCCCCTGGAGCTGGGGTTGGGACCCCCGGTGGTTAGGCCCCTGGAGCTATGGTTCGGGCTCTGAGGGGTTGGGCCCCTGTAGCTGGTGTTTGGGTACCCAGGGGTTGCTCCCCTGGAACTGGGGTTGGTTCCCCTAGGTGTTAGGCCCTTGGAGTTATGGTTCGGGCGCTCAGGGGTTGGGCCCCTGGAGCTGGTGTTGGGGCCACCAGGGGTTGGGCTCCTGGAGCTGGTGTTGGGGCCCCCACGGGATGGGCCCCTGGAGCTGGGGTTGGGGTCCCCGGGGGTTAGGCCCCTGGAGCTATGGTTCGGGCGCTCAGGGGTTGTGCCCCTGGAGCTGGTGTTGGGGCCCTCAGGGGTTCGACCCCTGGAGTTGGGATTGGTGCTCCCGGGGGTTAGGCCCCTGGAGCTATGGTTTGGGCGCTCAGGGGTTGGGCCCCTGGAGCTGGTGCTGGGGCCCCCAGGGGTTAGGCCCCTGGAGTTATTGTTCGGGAACTCAGGGGTTGGGCCCCTGGAGCTGGTGTTGGGGCCCCCAGGGGTTAGGCCCCTGGAGCTATGGTTCAGGCGCTCAGGTTTTGGACCCCTGGAGCTTTTGTTGGGGCCCCCAGGGGTTGGGCCCCTGGAGCTGGGGTTGGTTCCCCGGGGGTTCGGCCCCTGGAGTTATGGTTCGGGCTCTCAGCGGTTGGACCCCTGGAGCTGGTGTTGGGGCCCCCAGGGGTTGGGCTCCTGGAGCTGGCGTTCTGGCCCCTAGGGGTTAGGTCCCTGGATCTATGTTTTGGGGGCTCAGGGATTGGGCTCCTGGAGCTGGTGTTGCAGCCCCCAGGGCTTGGGCCCCTGGAGCTGGTGTTGGGGCCCCAGGGTTTAGGCCCCTGGAGCTATGGTTCAGGTGCTCAGGGGTTGGGCCCCTGGAGGTATGGTTCTGGGGCTCAGGGGTTGGGCCCGTGGAGCTGGTGTTGGGGCCCCCAGTGGTTGGGCTCTTGGGGCTGGGGTTGGGGCCCCCAGGGGTTAGGCCCCTGGAGCTATTGTTCGGGCGCTCAGGGGTTGAGCCCTTGGAGCTGGGCTGGGGGCCCCGAGGGGCTCGGCCCCTGAAGCTATGGTTCGGGCCCTCAGGGGTTGGGCCCCTGGAGCTGGTGTTCGGGCCCCCAGGGGTTAGGCCCCTGGAGGTATTGTTCGGGCGCTCAGGGGTTGGGCCCCTGGAGCTGGTGTAGGAGCCCCCAGGGGTTGGGCCCCTGGATCTGGTGTTAGAGTCCCCAGGGGTTGGTCCCCTGCAGCTATGGTTCGGGCCCCCAAGGGGTTGGGGCCCTGGAGCTGGTGTTAGGGCACCCAGGGGTTGGGCCCCTGGAGCTGGTGTTGGAGACCTCAGGGGTTTGGCCCCTGGAGCTGGTGTTGGGGCCCCCAGGGGTTGGGCCCCTGGAGCTATGGTTCGGGCCCCAAAGGGTTGGGACCCTGGAGCTATGTTTCGGGGGCTCAGGGGCTGGGCCCCTGGAGCTGGTGTTGGGGCCCCCAGGGGTTGGGCCCCTGGAGCTGGTGTTGTGGCCCCCGGGGGTTTGGCCCATGGAGCTGTGGTTGGGACCCCCGGGGTTTAGGCATCTGGAGGTATTGTTCGGGCGCTTAGGTGTTGGGCCCCTGGAGCTGGTGTTGGGGCCCCCAGGGATTAGTCCCCTGGAGCTATGGTTCGGGCAATCAGGGTTTGGGCCCATGGAGCTGGTGTTGGGGCCCCCAGGGGTTGGGCCCCTGGAGCTGGGGTTGTGGCCCCCAGGGGTTGGGCACCTGGAGCTGTGGTTGGGGCCCCCGGGGGATACGCCCCTGGAGCTATGGTTCGGGCGCTCAGGGGTTGGGCCCTTCGAGCTGGTGTTGGGGCCCACAGGGGTTAGGCCCCTGGAGCTATGGTTCGGGCGCTCTGGGGTTGGGCCCCTGGAACTGGTGTTGGGACCCCCGGGGTTGGGCTCCTGGAGCTTGTGTTGGGGACCCCAGGGGTTGGGCCCCTGTAGGTGGGGTTGGGGCCCCCGGGGGTTAGGCCCCTGTAGGTGGGGTTGGGGCCTCCGGGGGATTGGCCCCTGGAGATATGGTTAGGGCGCTCAGGGGTTGGGCCCCCGGAACTGGTGTTTGGGCCTCCAGGGGTTGGTCCCCTGGAGCTGGTGTTGGGGCCCCCAGGGGTTGGGCCCCTATAGCTGGGATTGGGGACCCCAGGGGTTAGGCCCCTGGAAATATGGTTCGGGCGCTCAGGGGTTGGGCCCCTAGAGCTGGTGTTCGGGCCCCGAGGGGTTGGGCCCGTGGAGCTGGTGTTAGGGCCCCAGGGGTTAGGCCCCTGGAGCTATGGTTCGGGCGCTGAGAGGTTGGGCCTCTGGAGCTGGTGTTGGGGCCCCCAGGGGTTGGGCCCCTGGATCTGGTCTTGGGGCCCCAGGGGTTAGGCCCCTGGAGCTATGGTTCGGGCGCTCAGGGGTTGGGCCCCTGGAGCTGGGGTCAAGGACTCCAGGGTTTGGAGCCCTGGAGCTGGGGTTGGGGCCCCCGGGGTTAGGCCCCTCGAGTTATGGTTCGGGCGCTCATGGTTTGGGCCCCTGGAGCTGGGGTTGGGTCCCCCACGGGTTAGGTCCCTGGAGCTACGGTTCGGGCGCTCAGGGTTTGGGCCCCTGGAGCTACTGTTGGGATCACAGGGGCTAGGCCCCTGGAGCTATGGTTCGGGTGCTCAGGGGTTGGCCCCCTGGAGGTGGTGTTGGGGCTCCCAGGGGTTGGGCCCCTGGAGCTGGGGTTGGGGCCCCCACGGGTTAGGCCGCTGGAGCTATTGTTCGGGCGCTCAGGTTTTGGGCCCTTGGAGCTGGGGTGGGGGCCCCCAGGGTTTAGGCCCCTGTAGCTATCGTTCGAGCGCTCTGGGGTTTGGCCCCTGGAGCTGGTGTTGGGGCCCCCAGGGGTTAGGCCCCTGGAGCTATGGTTCGGGTGCTCAGGGGTTGGACCCCTGGAGCTCGTGTTGGGGCCCCACAGGTTGGGCGCCTGGAGCTCGGGTTGGGGCCCTCGGGTTTTAGGCCCCTTGAGCTATGTTTCGGGCGCTCAGGGGTTGGGCCCCTGGAGCTGGTGTTGGTGCCCCCAGGGTTAGGCCCCTGGAGCTATGGTTCGGGCGCTCAGGTTTTGGGCTCTTGGAGCTGGGGTGGGGGCCCCCAGGGGTTAGGCCCCTGGAGCTATAGTTCGGGCGCTCAGGGGTTGGACCCCTGGAGCTGGTTTTGGGGCCCTCAGGGGTTGACACCCTGGAGGTGGGGTTGGGCCCCCGGGGGTTAGGCCCCTGGAGCTATGGTTCGGGAGCTCAGGGGTTGTGCCCCTGGAGCTATGGTCGAGGGCCCCAGGGTTTGGGCCCCTGGAGTTGGGGTTGGGACCCTCGGGGGTAAGGCCTCTGGAGCTATGGTTCGGGCGCTCAGGGGTTGGACCCCTTGAGCTGGTGTTGGGGCCCCCAGGGGTTGGGCCCCTGGAGCTGGGGTTGGGGCACCTAGGGTTTAGGCCCCTGGAGCTATGGTTCGGGCGCTGAGGGGTTGGGCCCCTGGATCTGGTGTTGGGGCCCCCAGGGGTTGGGCCCCTGGATCTGGTCTTGGGGCCCCAGGGGTGAGGCCCCTGGAGCTATGGTTCGGGCGCTCAGGGGTTGGGCCTCTGGAGCTGGGGTCGAGGACTCCAGGGTTTGGAGCCCTGGAGCTGGGGTTGGGGCCTCCGGGGTTAGGCCTCTCGAGCTATGGTTCGGGCGGTCATGGGTTGGGCCCCTGGAGCTGGTGTTGGGGCCCCCAGGGGTTGGACCCCTGGAGCTGGGGTTGGGGCCCCTAGGGGTTAGGCCCTTGGAGCTATGGTTCGGGCGCTCAGGGGTTGGGCCCCTGGAGCTGGTGTTGTTGCCCGCAGGGGTTGGATTCCTGGAGCTACTTTTGGGACCCCAGGGGCTAGGCCCCTGGAGCTATGGTTCGGGCGCTCAGGGGTTGGGTCCCTGGAGCTATGGTTTAGGCGCTCAGGGGTTGGGCCCCTGGAGCTGGTGTTGGGGCCCCCAGGGGTTGGACCCCTGGAGCTGGGGTTGGGGCCCCTACGGGTTAGGCCCCTGGAGCTATGGTTCGGGCTCTCAGGTTTTGGGCCCTTGGAGCTGGGGTGGGGGCCCCCAGGGGTTAGGCCTCTTTAGCTATCGTTCGGGCGCTCAGGGGTTGGGCCCCTGGAGCTGGTGTTGGGGCCCCCAGGTGTTAGGCCCCTGATGGTATTGTTCGGGCGCTCAGGGGTTGGACCCTTGGAGCTGGTGTTGGGGCCCCCCGGGGTTGGGCCTCTGGAGCTGGGGTTTGGGCCCCCAGGGGTTAGGCTCCTGGTGCTGTGGTTCGGGCGCTCAGGGGTTGGGCTCCTTTAGGTATTGTTCGGGCGCTGAGGGGTTGGGCCCCTGGAGCTGGTGTTGGGGCCCCCAGGGGTTGGGCCCCTGGAGCTGGTGTTGGGGCCCCCAGGGTTTAGGCCCCTGGAGGTATTGTTCGGGCGTTCAGGGGTTGGGCCCCTGGAACTGGTGTTGGGGCCCCCAGGGGTCAGGCCCCTGGTGCTATGGTTCGGGCGCTCAGGGGTTGGGCCCCTGGAGCTGGTGTTGGGGTATCCAGGGGTTGGGCCCCTGGAGCTGGTGTTGAGGCCCCAGGGGTTAGGCCCCTGGATCTATACTTCGGGTGCTCATGGGTTAGGCTCCTGGAGCTATGGTTCGGGCGCTCTGGGGTTGGGCCCCTGGAGCTGGGGTTGGGACACCCGGGGGTTAGGCCCCTTGAGCTATGGTTCGGGCGCTCAGGGGTTGGGCCGCTGGAGCTGGTGTTGGGGCTCCCAGGGGTTGGGCCCCTGGAACTGGGGTTGGGGCACCTAGGGGTTAGGCCCCTGGAGCTATGGTTCGGGCGCTCAGGGGTTGGGCCCCTGGAGCTGGTGTTGGGGCCCCCAGGAGTTGGGCCCCTGGAGCTGGTGTTGGGGCCCCAGGGGTTAGGCCCCTGGAGCTATGGTTCGGGGGCTCAGGGATTGGGCCCTGGAGCTATGGTTCGGGCGCTCAGGGTTGGGCCCCTGGAGCTGGGTTCGAGGGCCCCAGGGTTTGGACCCGTGGAGCTGGGGTTGGGGCCCCCTGGGGTTGGGCCCCTGGAGCTGGTGTTGGGGCCCCCAGGGGTTGGGACCCTGGACCTGGGGTTGGGGCCCCCGGGGGTTAGGCCACTGGAGCTATGGTTCAGGCGCTCAGGGGTTGGGCCCTTGGAGCTTGTGTTGGGGCCCCCAGGGGTTAGGCCCCTGGAGCTGGGGTTGGGGCCCCCAGGGTTTAGGCCCCTGGAGCTATGGTTCGTGCCCTCAGGGGTTGGCCCCTGGAGCTGGTGTTGGGGCTCCCAGGGGTTGGGCCCCTGGAGCTGGTGTTGGGGCCCCAGGGGTTGGGCCCCTGGAGCTATGGTTCGGGCGCTCAGGTTTTGGGCTCTTGGAGCTTTCCTGAGGGACCCGAGGGGTTAGGCCCCTTTAGCTATGGTTCTAGCGCTCAGGGGTTGGGCCCCTGGAGGTATTGTTCGGGCGCTAAGGGGTTGGGCCCCTGGAGCTGGTGTTGGGGCCCCCAGGGGTTAGGCGCCTGGAGCTATGGTTCGGGCGCTCAGGGGTTGGACCCCTGGAGCTGGTGTTGGGGCCCCCAGGGGTTGGGCCCCTGGAGATGGGGTTGGGGCGCTCAGGGGTTGGGCCCCTGGAGCTGGTGTTGTGGCCCCCAGGGGTTAAGCCCCTGATGGTATTGTTCGGGCGCTCAGGGGTTGGACCCTTGGAGCTGGTGTTGGGGCCCCAGAGGGTTGGGCCCCTGGAGCCGGGGTTGGGGCCCCCAGGGGTTAGGCCCCTGGTGCTGTGGTTCGGGCGCTCAGGGGTTGGGCACCTGTAGGTATTGTTCGGGCGCTCAGGGGTTGTGCCCCTGGAGCTGGTGTTGGGGCCCCCAGGGGTTGGGTCCCTGGAGCTTGTGTTGGGGAACCGAGGGGTTGGGCTCCTGGAGCTGGTGTTTGGGCCCCCAGGGGTTGGGCCCCTGGAGCTGGTGTTGGGGCCCTAGGAGTTAGACCCCTGGAGCTATGGTTCGGGCGCTCATGGGTTGGACCCCTGGAGCTGGTGTTGGGGCCCCCGGGGTTGGGCCCCTGGAGCTGGGGTTGGGGCCCCCGGCGTTTAGGCCCCTTGTGCTATGGCTCGTGTGCTCAGGGGTTGGGCCCTTGGAACTGGGGTGGGTGCCCCCAGGGGTAGGCCCCTGGAGCTATGGTTCGGGCGCTCAGGGGTTGGGCCCCTGGAGCTGGTGTTGGGGCCCTCAGGTGTTAGGCCCCTGATGGTATTGTTCGGGCGCTCAGGGGTTGGACCCTTGGAGCTGGTGTTGGGGCCCCCCGGGGTTAGGCCCTGGAGCTGGGGTTGGGGCCCCCAGGGGTAAGGCCCCTGGTGCTGTGGTTCGGGCGCTCAGGGGTTGGGCCCCTTTAGGTATTGTTCGGGCGCTCAGGGGTTGGGCCCCTGGAACTGGTGTTGGGGCCCCCAGGGGTAAGGCCCCTGGAGCTATGGTTCGGGCGCTCAGGGGCTGGGCCCCTGGAGCTATTTTTCGGGCACTCAGGGTTTGGGCCCCTGGAGTTGGGGTCGAGGGCCCCAGGGGTTGGGCCCCTGGAGCTGGGGTTGCGGCCCCCGGGGTTTAGGCCCCTGGCGCTATGGTTCGGGCTCTCAGGGGTTGGGCCCTTGGACCTGGGGTGGGGCCCCCAGGGGTTGGGCTCCTGGAGCGATGTTTCGGGAACTCAGGGGTTGGGACCGTGGAGCTGGTGTTGGGGCCCCTAGGGGTTAGACCCCTGGAGGTATTGTTCGGGCGTTCAGATGTTGCGCCCTTGGAGCTGGTGTTGGGGCCAGGAGGGGTTGGGCCTTTGGAGCTGGGGTTGGGGCCCCAGGGGTTAGGCCCCTAGAGCTATGGTTCGGGCGATCAGGGGTTGGGCCCCTGAAGCTGGTGTTGGAGCACCTAGGGATTGGGCCCCTGGAGCTATGTTTCGGTCGCTCTGGGGTTTGGCCCCTGGAGCTGGTGTTGGGGCCCCAGGGGTTGGGCTCCTGGAGCTGGTGTTGGGACCCATAGGGGTTGGCCCCCTGTAGCTGGGGTTGGGGCCCCTAGGGGTTAGGCCCCTGGAGCTATGGTTCGGGCGCTCAGGGGTTGGGCCCCTGGAGCTGGTGTTGGGGCCCCAGGGGTTGTGCCCCTGGAGCTGGTGTTGGTGCCCCAAGGCGTTGGGTCCCTGGAGCTGGGGTTGGGGCCCCCAGGGGTTAGGCCCCTGGAGGTATGGTTCGGGCACTCAGGGGTTGGGACCCTGGAGCTGGTGTTGGTGCCCCCAATGGTTGAGCCCCTGGAGCTGGTGTTGAGGCCCCAGGGGTTAGGCCCCTGGATCTATAGTTCGGGAGCTCAGGGGTTAGACCTCTGGAGCTATGGTTCGCGCGCTTAGGGGTTGGGCCCCTGGAGCTGGGGTCGAGGGCTCCAGGGGTCGGGCCCCTTGAGCTGCGGTTGGGACCCCCGGGGGTTAGGCCCCTGGAGCTATGGTTCGGGCTCTCAGGGGTTCGGCCCCTGGAGCTGGTGTTTGGGTCCCCAGGGGGTGGCCCCTGCAACTGGGGTTGGGGCCCCTAGGGGTTAGGACCCTGGAGCTATGGTTCGGGCGCACAGGCGTTGGGCCCTTGGAGCTGGTGTTGGGGCTACCAGGGGTTCGGCTCCTGGAGCTGGTGTTGGGGCCCCCACGGGTTGGGCCCCTGGAGCTGGGATTGGGGTCCCCGGGGGTTAGGCCCCTGGAGCTATGGTTCGGGCGCTCAGGGGTTGGGCCCCTGGAGCTGGTGTTGGGGCCCCTAGGGGTTGGGCCCCAGGAACTGCGGTTGGGGCCCCTAAGGGTTAGGCCCCTGGAGCTATGGTTCGGGCGCTCAGGGGTTGGGCCCCTGGAGCTGGGGTCGAGGGCCCGAGGGCTTTGTCCCATGGAGCTAGGGTTGGGGCCCCCTGGGGTTGGGCCTCTGGAGCTGGTGTTGGGGCCCCCAGGGGTGGGCCCCTTGAGCTGGTGTTGGGGCCCCCGGGAGATAGGCCCCTGGAGCTATGGTTCGGGCGCTCAGGGGTTAGACCCCTGGAGCTGGTGTTGGGGCCCCCAGGAGTTGTGCCCCTGGAGCTGGGGTTGGGGACCCCGGAGGTTAGGCCACTTGAGCTATGGCTCGGGCGCTCAGGGGTTCGGCCCTTGGAACTGGGGTTAGGGCCCCCTGGGGTTAGGCCCCTGGAGCAATGGTTCGGGCGCTCACGGGTTGGGCCCCTGGAGCTGGTGTTTGGGCCCCCAGGGGTTGGGCTCCTGGAGCTAGGGTTTTGGCCCCTAGGGGTTAGGCCCCTGGAGCTATGGTTCGGGCTCTCAGGGGTTGGGCCCCTGGATCTAGTGTTGGGGCCCCCAGGGGTTGGGCCTTTGGAGCTGGGGTTCGGGGCCCCAGGGATTAGGCCCCTGGAGCGATGGTTCAGGCGCTCAGGGGTTGGACCCCTGGAGCTGGTGTTGGGGCCCCCAGGGGTTGGGCCCCTGGAGCTGGGGTTTGGGCCCCCGGGGGTTAAGCCCCTGGAGTTATGGTTCGGGCTCTCAGGGTTTGGGCCCCTGGAGCTGGTGTTGGGGCCCCCAGAGGTTGGGCTCCTATAGCTGGCGTTCGGGCCCCTAGGGGTTAGGACCCTGGAGGTATTGTTCGGGCGCTCAGGGGTTGGGCCCCTGGAGCTGGTGTTCGGGCCCCCAGGGGTTAGGCCCCTGGAGGTATTGTTCGGGCGCTCAGGGGTTGGGCCCCTGGAATTGGTGTTGAGGCCCCCAGGGACTGGGCCCCTGGAGCTACGTTTCGGTCGCTCTGCGTTTGGGCCCCTGGAGCTGGTGTTGGGGCCCCTAGGGATTGGGCTCCTGGAGCTGGTGTTGGGGCCCGTAGGGGTTGGGCCCCTGGAGCTGGGGTTGGGGCCCCCGGGGTTAGGCCCCTGGAGCTATGGTTCGGGCGCTCAGGGGTTGGGCCCCTGGAGCTGGAGTTGGGGCCCCCAGGTGTTGGGCCTCTGAAGCTGGGGTTGGGGCCCCTAGGGGTTAGGCCCCTGGTGCTATGGTTCGGGCGCTCAGGGGTTGTGCCCCTGGAGCTGGTGTTGGGGCCCCAAGGTGTTGGGCCCCTGGAGCTGGGGTTGGGGCCCCCAGGGGTTAGGCCCCTGGAGGTATGGTTCGGGCGCTCAGGGGTTGGGCCCCTGGATCTGGTGTTGAGGCCCCAGGAGTTAGGCCCCTGGATTTATAGTTCGGGAGCTCAGGGTTTAGGCCCCTGGAGCTGGGGTCTAGGGCCCCAGGGGTTGGGCCCCTGGAGCTGGGGTTGGGACACCCGGGGGTTAGGCCCCTGGAGCTATGGTTCGGGCTCTCAGGGGTTGGGCCCCTGTAGCTGTTGTTTGGGTACCAAGGGGTTGCTCCCCTGGAACTGGGGTTAGTTCCTCTAGGGGTTAGGCCCTTGGAGTTATGGTTCGGGCGCTCAGGGGTTGGGCCCCTGGAGCTGGTGTTGGGGCCACCAGGGGTTGGGCTCCTGGAGCTGGTGTTGGGGCCCCCACGGGATGGGCCCCTGGAGCTGGGGTTGGGGTCCCCGGGGGTTAGGCCCCTGGAGCTATGGTTCGGGCGCTCAGGGGTTGTGCCCCTGGAGCTGGTGTTGGGGCCGTCAGGGGTTCGACCCCCGGAGTTGGGATTGGTGCTCCCGGGGGTTAGGCCCCTGGAGCTATGGTTTGGGCTCTCAGGGGTTGGTCCCCTGGAGCTGGAGTTGGGGCGTCCAGGGGTTGGGCCCCTTGAGCTGGGGCTGGGACCCCGGGGGTTAGGCCCCTGGAGCTATGGTTCGGGCGCTCAGGGGTTGGGCCTCTGGAGCTGGTGTTCGGGCCCCAGGGGTTGGGCCCCAGGAACTGGGGTTGGGGCCCCTATGGGTTGGGCTCCTGGAGGTATTGTTCGGGCGCTCAGGGGTTGTACCCCTGGAGGTGGTGTTGGGGCCCCAGCGGTTGGGCCCCTGGAGCTGGGGTTGGGTCCCCCGGGGGTTAGGCCTCTTAAGCTATGGCTCAGGCGCTCAAGGGTTGGGCCCTTGGAACTGGGGTGTTGGCCCCCAGGGGTTAGGCCCCTGGAGCTGATGTTGGGGCCCCCAGGGGTTAGGCCCGTGATGGTATTGTTTAGGCGCTGAGGGGTTGGACCCTTGGAGGTGGTGTTGGGGCCCCCCAGGGTTGGGCCCCTGGAGCTGGGGTTGGGGCCCCCAAGGGTTAGGCCCCTGGTGCTGTGGTTCGGGCGCTCAGGGGTTGGGCCCCTGGAGCTGGTGGTGGGGCCCCCATTGGTTGGGCCCCTGGAGCTGGGGTGGGGTCCACCAGGGGTTAGGCCCTTGCACCTATGGTTCGAAAGCTCAGGGGTTGGACCCCTGGAGGTATTGTTCGGGCGCTCAGTGGTTGGGCCCATGGAATTGATGTTGGGGCCCCCAGGGGTTGGGCCCCTGAAGCTGGTGTTCGGGACCCCAGGGGTTGGGCTCCTGGAGCTGGTGTTTGGGCCCCCAGGGGTTTGGCCCCTGGAGCTGGTGTTGTGGCCCCAGGAGTTAGACCCCTGGAGCTATGGTTCAGGCGCTCAGGGGTTGGGCCCCTGGAGCTGGTGTTGGGGTCCCCAGGGTTTGGGTCCCTGGAGCTGGGGTTGGGGCCCCCGGGGGTTATTCCCCTTGAGTTATGGTTCGGGCTCTCAGCGGTTGGGCCCCTGGAGCTGGTGTTAGGGCCCCCAGGGGTTGGGCCCCTGGAGCAATGGTTCGGGCGCTTAGGGGTTGGGTCTCAGCAGCTGGTGTTGGGGCCCCCAGGGTTTGGGCCCCTGGAGCTGGTGTTGGGGCCCCTAGGGGTTGGGCCCCTGGAGCTATAGTTCAGGCCCCCAGGGTTGGGCCCCTGGAGCTATGGTTCGGACGCTCAGGGGTTGGGCCCCTGGAGCTGGTGTTGGGGCCCGCAGGGGTTGGGCCCCTGGAGCTGGTGTTGGGGCCCCCAGGGGTTGGGCCCCTGGAGCTATGCTTCGGGCCCCCAGGGGTTGGGCCCCTGGAGCTATGGTTCGGGCGCTCAGGGGTTGGGCCCCTGGAGCTGGTGTTAGGGCCCCCAGAGGTTGGGCTCCTGGAGCAATGGTTCGGGCGCTTAGGGGCTGGGTCCCAGCAGCTGGTGTTGGGGCCCTCAGGTGTTGGGCCCCTGGAGCTGGTGTTGGGGCCCCCAGGGTTTGGGCCCCTGGAGCTATGCTTCGGGCCCCCAGGGGTTCGGCCCCTGGAGCTGGTGTTGGAGCCCCCAGGGGATGGGCCTCTGGAGCTGGTGTTGGGGACCGCAGGGGTTGGGCCCCTGGAGCTGGTGTTGGGGCCCCAGGGGTTGGGCCCCTGAAGCTAAGGTTCGGGACCCCAGGGCTTGGACCCCTGGAGCTATGATTCGGGCGCTCAGGGGTTGGGCCCTTGGAGCTGGTGTTGGGGCCCCCAGGGGTTGGGCCCCTGGAGCTATAGTTCGGGCCCCCAGGGGTTTTGCCCCTGGAGCTGGTGTTGGGGACCCCAGGGGTTGGGCCCCTGGAGCTATGGTTCGGTCCCCCAGGGGTTGGGCCCCTGGAGATGGTGTTGGGGCCCCCAGGGGTTGGGCCCCTGGAGCTATGTTTCGGGCCCCAAAGGGGTTGGGCCCCTGGAGCTGGTGTTGGGACCCCCAGGGGTTGGACCCCTGGAGTTATGGTTCGTTCCCCTAGGGGTAGGGCCCCGGGAGCTGGTGTTGGGGCCTCCAGGGGTTGGGCCCCTGGAGCTGGTGTTGGGGGCCCCAGGGGTTGGTTCCTTGGAGCTATGGTTTGGGTCCCAAGGGTTGGACCCCTGGAGCTATGCTTCGGGCGCTCAGGGGTTGGGCCCCTGGAGGTGGTGTTGGGGCCCCCAGGGGTTGGGCCCCTGGAGCTGGTGTTGCGGCCCACAGGGATTGGGACCTGGAGCTATGGTTCGGGCCCCCAGGGGTTGGGCCCCTGGAGTTATGGTTCGGGCGCTCAGGGGTTGGGCCCCTGGAGTTGGTGTTGGGTCCCCCAGGGGCTGGGCCCCTGGAGCTGGTGTTGGGTCCCCCACGGGTTGGGCCCCTGGAGCTGGTGTTGGGGCGCCCAGGGTTTGGGCCCCTGGAGCTATGCTTCGGTCCCCCAGGGGTTGGGCCCCTGGAGCTGGTGTTGGAGCCCCCAGGGGATGGGCCTCTGGAGCGATGGTTCGGGCCCCCAAGGTGTTTTGCCCCTAGAGCTGGTGTTGGGGCCCCCAGGGGTTGGGCCCCTTTAGCTGGTGTGGGGACCGCAGGTGTTGGGCCCCTGGAGCTGGTGTTGGGGCCCCAGGGGTTGGGCCCCTGGAGCTATGGTTCGGGCCCAAGGGGTTGGGCCCGTGGAGCTGGTGTTGGGGCCCCCAGGGGTTGGGCCCCTTTAACTAAGGTTCGAGACCCCAGGGCTTGGACCCCTGGAGCTATGATTCGGGCGCTCAGGGGTTGGGCCCTTGGAGCTGGTGTTGGGGCCCCCAGGGGTTGGGCCCCTGGAGCTATGGTTCGGGCCCCCAGGGGTTGGGCCCCTGGAGCTGGTGTTGTGGCCCCCAGGGGTTGGGCCCCTGGAGCTATGGTTCGGGCCCCCAGGGGTTGGGCCCCTGGAGCTGGTGTTGGGGCCCCCAGGGGTTGGGCCCCTGGAGCTATGGTTAGGGCCCAAAGGGGTTGGGCCCCTGCAGCTGGTGTTGGGGCCCCTAGGGGTTGGGCCCCTGGAGCTATTGTTGGGGCCCCCAGGGGTTGGGCCCCTGGAGCAATGGTTCAGGCGCTCAGGGGTTGGGCCCCTGGAGCTATGGTTCGGGCCCCCAGGGGTTGGGCCCCTGGAGCTGGTGTTGGGGCCCCCAGGGGTTGGGCCCCTGGGGCTATGGTTCGGGTCCCCAGGGGTTGGGCCCCTGGAGCTGGTGTTGGGGCCCCCAGGGGTTGGGCCTCTGGAGCTATGGTTAGGGCCCCCAGGGGTTGGGCCCCTGCAGCTGGTGTTGGGGCCCCTAGGGGTTGGGCAACTGGAGCTATTGTTGGGGCCCCTAGGGGTTGGGCCCTTGGGGAAATGGTTCGGGCACTCAGGGGTTGGGTCCCTGGAGCTGGTGTTGGGGCCCCCAGGGGTTGGGCCCCTGAAGCTATGGTTCGGGCACCCAGGGTTTGGGGCCCTGGAGCTGGTGTTGGGGACCCCAGGGGCTGGGCCCCTGGAGCTGGTGTTGTGGCCCCAAGGGTTTGGGCCCCTGGAGCTATGGTTCGGGTCCCCAGGGGTTGGGCCCCTGGAGCTGGGGTTGGAGTCCCCAGGGGTTTGGCCCCTGGAGCTATGGCTCGGGCCCCCAAGGGGTTTTGCCCCTAGAGCTAGTGTTGGGGCCCCCAGGGGTTGGGCCCCTGGAGCTGGTGTTGGGGCCCCAGGGGTTGGGCCCCTGGAGCTATGGTTCGGGCCCCAAGGGGTTGGGCCCCTGGAGCTGGTGTTGGGGCCCCCAGGGGTTGGGCTCCTGGAGCTAAGGTTCGGGACCCCAGGGGTTGGACCCCTGGAGCTATGGTTCTGGCGCTCAGGGGTTGGGACCCTGGAGCTGGTGTTGGGGCCCCCAGTGGTTTGGCCCCTGGAGCTATGGTTTGGGCCCCCAGGGGTTGGGCCCCTGGAGCTGGTGTTGGAGCCCCCAGGGGTTGGGCCCCTAGAGCTATGGTTCGGGCCCCCAGGAGTTGGGCCAGTGGAGCTGGTGTTGGGGTCCCCAGGGGTTGGGCCCCTTGATCTATGGTTCGGGCCGCCAGGGGTTGGGCCCCTGGAGCTGGTGTTGGGGCCCCCAGGGGTTGGGCCCCTGGAGTTATGGTTCGGGCCCCCAGGGGTTGGGCCCCTGGAGCTGGTGTTGGGGCCCCCAGGGGTTGGGCCCCTGGAGCTATGGTTCGGGCGCTCAGGGGTTGGGCCCCTGGAGCTGGTGTTGGGGCCCCCAGAGGTTGGGCCCCTGGAGCTATGGTTCGGGCCCCCATGGGTTGGACTCCTTGAGCTTTGGTTCGGGCGCTCAGGGGTTAGGCCCCTGGAGCTGATGTTGGGGCCCCCAGGTGTTGGGCCCCTGGAGCTATTGTTCGGGCGCTCAGGGGTTGGGCCCCTGGAGCTGGTGTTGGGGCCCCCAGGGTTTGGGCCCCTGGAGCTATGGTTCGGGCCCCCAGGGGTTGGGCCCCTGGAGCTGGGGTTGGGGCCTCCAGGGGTTGGGCCCCTGGAGCTATGGTTCGGGCCCCCAGTGTATCGGCCCCTGGAGCTGGTTTTGGGGCCCCCAGGGTTTATGCCCCTGGAGCTGGTGTTGGGGCCCCCAGGGGTTAGGCCCCTGGAGCTATGGTTCGGGCCCCCAGGGGTTGGGCCCCTGGAGCTGGTGTTGGGTCCCCCGGGGGTTAGGCCTCTTAAGCTATGGCTCAGGCGCTCAAGGGTTGGGCCCTTGGAACTGGGGTGTTGGCCCCCAGGGGTTAGGCCCCTGGAGCTGGTGTTGGGGCCCCCAGGGGTTAGGCCCGTGATGGTATTGTTTAGGCGCTGAGGGGTTGGACCCTTGGAGGTGGTGTTGGGGCCCCCCAGGGTTGGGCCCCTGGAGCTGGGGTTGGGGCCCCCAAGGGTTAGGCCCCTGGTGCTGTGGTTCGGGCGCTCAGGGGTTGGGCCCCTGGAGCTGGTGGTGGGGCCCCCATTGGTTGGGCCCCTGGAGCTGGGGTGGGGTCCACCAGGGGTTAGGCCCTTGCACCTATGGTTCGAAAGCTCAGGGGTTGGACCCCTGGAGGTATTGTTCGGGCGCTCAGTGGTTGGGCCCATGGAATTGATGTTGGGGCCCCCAGGGGTTGGGCCCCTGAAGCTGGTGTTCGGGACCCCAGGGGTTGGGCTCCTGGAGCTGGTGTTTGGGCCCCCAGGGGTTTGGCCCCTGGAGCTGGTGTTGTGGCCCCAGGAGTTAGACCCCTGGAGCTATGGTTCAGGCGCTCAGGGGTTGGGCCCCTGGAGCTGGTGTTGGGGTCCCCAGGGTTTGGGCCCCTGGAGCTGGGGTTGGGGCCCCCGGGGGTTATTCCCCTTGAGTTATGGTTCGGGCTCTCAGCGGTTGGGCCCCTGGAGCTGGTGTTAGGGCCCCCAGGGGTTGGGCCCCTGGAGCAATGGTTCGGGCGCTTAGGGGTTGGGTCTCAGCAGCTGGTGTTGGGGCCCCCAGGGTTTGGGCCCCTGGAGCTGGTGTTGGGGCCCCTAGGGGTTGGGCCCCTGGAGCTATAGTTCAGGCCCCCAGGGTTGGGCCCCTGGAGCTATGGTTCGGACGCTCAGGGGTTGGGCCCCTGGAGCTGGTGTTGGGGCCCGCAGGTGTTGGGCCCCTGGAGCTGGTGTTGGGGCCCCCAGGGGTTGGGCCCCTGGAGCTGTGCTTCGGGCCCCCAGGGGTTGGGCCCCTGGAGCTATGGTTCGGGCGCTCAGGGGTTGGGCCCCTGGAGCTGGTGTTAGGGCCCCCAGAGGTTGGGCTCCTGGAGCAATGGTTCGGGCGCTTAGGGGCTGGGTCCCAGCAGCTGGTGTTGGGGCCCCCAGGTGTTGGGCCCCTGGAGCTGGTGTTGGGGCCCCCAGGGTTTGGGCCCCTGGAGCTATGCTTCGGGCCCCCAGGGGTTGGGCCCCTGGAGCTGGTGTTGGAGCCCCCAGGGGATGGGCCTCTGGAGCTGGTGTTGGGGACCGCAGGGGTTGGGCCCCTGGAGCTGGTGTTGGGGCCCCAGGGGTTGGGCCCCTGAAGCTAAGGTTCGGGACCCCAGGGCTTGGACCCCTGGAGGTATGATTCGGGCGCTCAGGGGTTGGGCCCTTGGAGCTGGTGTTGGGGCCCCCAGGGGTTGGGCCCCTGGAGCTATAGTTCGGGCCCCCAGGGGTTTTGCCCCTGGAGCTGGTGTTGGGGACCCCAGGGGTTGGGCCCCTGGAGCTATGGTTCGGTCCCCCAGGGGTTGGGCCCCTGGAGATGGTGTTGGGGCCCCCAGGGGTTGGGCCCCTGGAGCTATGGTTCGGGCCCCAAAGGGGTTGGGCCCCTGGAGCTGGTGTTGGGACCCCCAGGGGTTGGACCCCTGGAGTTATGGTTCGTTCCCCTAGGGGTAGGGCCCCGGGAGCTGGTGTTGGGGCCTCCAGGGGTTGGGCCCCTGGAGCTGGTGTTGGGGGCCCCAGGGGTTGGTTCCTTAGAGCTATGGTTTGGGTCCCAAGGGTTGGACCCCTGGAGCTATGCTTCGGGCGCTCAGGGGTTGGGCCCCTGGAGGTGGTGTTGGGGCCCCCAGGGGTTGGGCCCCTGGAGCTGGTGTTGCGGCCCACAGGGATTGGGACCTGGAGCTATGGTTCGGGCCCCCAGGGGTTGGGCCCCTGGAGTTATGGTTCGGGCGCTCAGGGGTTGGGCCCCTGGAGTCGGTGTTTGGTCCCCCAGGGGCTGGGCCCCTGGAGCTGGTGTTGGGTCCCCCACGGGTTGGGCCCCTGGAGCTGGTGTTGGGGCGCCCAGGGTTTGGGCCCCTGGAGCTATGCTTCGGTCCCCCAGGGGTTGGGCCCCTGGAGCTGGTGTTGGAGCCCCCAGGGGATGGGCCTCTGGAGCGATGGTTCGGGCCCCCAAGGTGTTTTGCCCCTAGAGCTGGTGTTGGGGCCCCCAGGGGTTGGGCCCCTTTAGCTGGTGTGGGGACCGCAGGTGTTGGGCCCCTGGAGCTGGTGTTGGGGCCCCAAGGGTTGGGCCCCTGGAGCTATGGTTCGGGCCCAAGGGGTTGGGCCCGTGGAGCTGGTGTTGGGGCCCCCAGGGGTTGGGCCCCTTTAACTAAGGTTCGAGACCGCAGGGCTTGGACCCCTGGAGCTATGATTCGGGCGCTCAGGGGTTGGGCCCTTGGAGCTGGTGTTGGGGCCCCCAGGGGTTGGGCCCCTGGAGCTATGGTTCGGGCCCCCAGGGGTTGGGCCCCTGGAGCTGGTGTTGTGGCCCCCAGGGGTTGGGCCCCTGGAGCTATGGTTCGGGCCCCCAGGGGTTGGGCCCCTGGAGCTGGTGTTGGGGCCCCCAGGGGTTGGGCCCCTGGAGCTATGGTTAGGGCCCAAAGGGGTTGGGCCCCTGCAGCTGGTGTTGGGGCCCCTAGGGGTTGGGCCCCTGGAGCTATTGTTGGGGCCCCCAGGGGTTGGGCCCCTGGAGCAATGGTTCAGGCGCTCAGGGGTTGGGCCCCTGGAGCTATGGTTCGGTCCACCAGGGGTTGGGCCCCTGGAGCTGGTGTTGGGGCCCCCAGGGGTTGGGCCCCTGGGGCTATGGTTCGGGTCCCCAGGGGTTGGGCCCCTGGAGCTGGTATTGGGGCCCCCAGGGGTTGGGCCTCTGGAGCTATGGTTAGGGCCCCCAGGGGTTGGGCCCCTGCAGCTGGTGTTGGGGCGCCTAGGGGTTGGGCAACTGGAGCTATTGTTGGGGCCCCTAGGGGTTGGGCCCTTGGGGAAATGGTTCGGGCACTCAGGGGTTGGGTCCCTGGAGCTGGTGTTGGGGCCCCCAGGGGTTGGGCCCCTGAAGCTATGGTTCGGGCACCCAGGGTTTGGGGCCCTGGAGCTGGTGTTGGGGACCCCAGGGGCTGGGCCCCTGGAGCTGGTGTTGTGGCCCCAAGGGTTTGGGCCCCTGGAGCTATGGTTCGGGTCCCCAGGGGTTGGGCCCCTGGAGCTGGGGTTGGAGTCCCCAGGGGTTTGGCCCCTGGAGCTATGGCTCGGGCCCCCAAGGGGTTTTGCCCCTAGAGCTAGAGTTGGGGCCCCCAGGGGTTGGGCCCCTGGAGCTGGTGTTGGGGCCCCAGGGGTTGGGCCCCTGGAGCTATGGTTCGGGCCCCAAGGGGTTGGGCCCCTGGAGCTGGTGTTGGGGCCCCCAGGGGTTGGGCTCCTGGAGCTAAGGTTCGTGACCCCAGGGGTTGGACCCCTGGAGCTATGGTTCTGGCGCTCAGGGGTTGGGACCCTGGAGCTGGTGTTGGTGCCCCCAGTGGTTTGGCCCCTGGAGCTATGGTTCGGGCCCCCAGGGGTTGGGCCCCTGGAGCTGGTGTTGGAGCCCCCAGGGGTTGGGCCCCTAGAGCTATGGTTCGGGCCCCCAGGAGTTGGGCCAGTGGAGCTGGTGTTGGGGTCCCCAGGGGTTGGGCCCCTGGATCTATGGTTCGGGCCGCCAGGGGTTGGGCCCCTGGAGCTGCTGTTGGGACCCCAGGGGTTGGGCCCCTGGAGTTATGGTTCGGGCCCCCAGGGGTTGGGCCCCTGGAGCTGGTGTTGGGGCCCCCAGGGGTTGGGCCCCTGGAGCTATGGTTCGGGCGCTCAGGGGTTGGGCCCCTGGAGCTGGTGTTGGGGCCCCCAGAGGTTGGGCCCCTGGAGCTATGGTTCGGGCCCCCATGGGTTGGACTCCTTGAGCTTTGGTTCGGGCGCTCAGGGGTTGGGCCCCTGGAGCTGGTGTTGGGGCCCCCAGAGGTTGGGCCCCTGGAGCTATGGTTCGGGCCCCCATGGGTTGGACTCCTTGAGCTTTGGTTCGGGCGCTCAGGGGTTAGGCCCCTGGAGCTGATGTTGGGGCCCCCAGGTGTTGGGCCCCTGGAGCTATTGTTCGGGCGCTCAGGGGTTGGGCCCCTGGAGCTGGTGTTGGGGCCCCCAGGGTTTGGGCCCCTGGAGCTATGGTTCGGGCCCCCAGTGGTTGGGCCCCTGGAGCTGGGGTTGGGGCCTCCAGGGGTTGGGCCCCTGGAGCTATGGTTCGGGCCCCCAGTGTATCGGCCCCTGGAGCTGGTTTTGGGGTCCCCAGGGTTTATGCCCCTGGAGCTGGTGTTGGGGTCCCCAGGGGTTAGGCCCCTGGAGCTATGGTTCGGGCCCCCAGGGGTTGGGCCCCTGGAGCTGGTGTTGGGTCCCCCGGGGGTTAGGCCTCTTAAGCTATGGCTCAGGCGCTCAAGGGTTGGGCCCTTGGAACTGGGGTGTTGGCCCCCAGGGGTTAGGCCCCTGGAGCTGGTGTTGGGGCCCCCAGGGGTTAGGCCCGTGATGGTATTGTTTAGGCGCTGAGGGGTTGGACCCTTGGAGGTGGTGTTGGGGCCCCCCAGGGTTGGGCCCCTGGAGCTGGGGTTGGGGCCCCCAAGGGTTAGGCCCCTGGTGCTGTGGTTCGGGCGCTCAGGGGTTGGGCCCCTGGAGCTGGTGGTGGGGCCCCCATTGGTTGGGCCCCTGGAGCTGGGGTGGGGTCCACCAGGGGTTAGGCCCTTGCACCTATGGTTCGAAAGCTCAGGGGTTGGACCCCTGGAGGTATTGTTCGGGCGCTCAGTGGTTTGGCCCATGGAATTGATGTTGGGGCCCCCAGGGGTTGGGCCCCTGAAGCTGGTGTTCGGGACCCCAGGGGTTGGGCTCCTGGAGCTGGTGTTTGGGCCCCCAGGGGTTGGGCCCCTGGAGCTGGTGTTGTGGCCCCAGGAGTTAGACCCCTGGAGCTATGGTTCAGGCGCTCAGGGGTTGGGCCCCTGGAGCTGGTGTTGGGGTCCCCAGGGTTTGGGCCCCTGGAGCTGGGGTTGGGGCCCCCGGGGGTTATTCCCCTTGAGTTATGGTTCGGGCTCTCAGCGGTTGGGCCCCTGGAGCTGGTGTTAGGGCCCCCAGGGGTTGGGCCCCTGGAGCAATGGTTCGGGCGCTTAGGGGTTGGGCCCCTGCAGCTGGTGTTGGGGCCCCCAGGGTTTGGACCCCTGGAGCTGGTGTTGGGACCCGAGGGGTTGGGCCCCTGGAGCTATAGTTCGGGCCCCCAGGGGTTGTACCCATGGAGCTATGGTTCGGACGCTCAGGGGTTGGGCCCCTGGAGCTGGTGTTGGGGCCCGCAGGTGTTGGGCCCCTGGAGCTGGTGTTGGGGCCCCCAGGGGTTGGGCCCCTGGAGCTATGCTTCGGGCCCCCAGGGGTTGGGCCCCTGGAGCTATGGTTCGGGCCCCCAGGGGTTGGGCCCCTGGAGCTGGTGTTAGGGCCCCCAGAGGTTGGGCTCCTGGAGCAATGGTTCGGGCGCTTAGGGGCTGGGTCCCAGCAGCTGGTGTTGGGGCCCCCAGGTGTTGGGCCCCTGGAGCTGGTGTTGGGGCCCCCAGGGTTTGGGCCCCTGGAGCTATGCTTCGGGCCCCCAGGGGTTGGGCCCCTGGAGCTGGTGTTGGAGCCCCCAGGGGATGGGCCTCTGGAGCTGGTGTTGGGGACCGCAGGGGTTGGGCCCCTGGAGCTGGTGTTGGGGCCCCAGGGGTTGGGCCCCTGAAGCTAAGGTTCGGGACCCCAGGGCGTGGACCCCTGGAGCTATGATTCGGGCGCTCAGGGGTTGGGCCCTTGGAGCTGGTGTTGGGGCCCCCAGGGGTTGGGCCCCTGGAGCTATAGTTCGGGCCCCCAGGGGTTTTGCCCCTGGAGCTGGTGTGGGGACCCCAGGGGTTGGGCCCCTGGAGCTATGGTTCGGTCCCCCAGGGGTTGGGCCCCTGGAGATGGTGTTGGGGCCCCCAGGGGTTGGGCCCCTGGAGCTATGGTTCGGGCCCCAAAGGGGTTGGGCCCCTGGAGCTGGTGTTGGGACCCCCAGGGGTTGGACCCCTGGAGTTATGGTTCGTTCCCCTAGGGGTAGGGCCCCGGGAGCTGGTGTTGGGGCCTCCAGGGGTTGGGCCCCTGGAGCTGGTGTTGGGGGCCCCAGGGGTTGGTTCCTTGGAGCTATGGTTTGGGTCCCAAGGGTTGGACCCCTGGAGCTATGCTTCGGGCGCTCAGGGGTTGGGCCCCTGGAGGTGGTGTTGGGGCCCCCAGGGGTTGGGCCCCTGGAGCTGGTGTTGCGGCCCACAGGGATTGGGACCTGGAGCTATGGTTCGGGCCCCCAGGGGTTGGGCCCCTGGAGTTATGGTTCGGGCGCTCAGGGGTTGGGCCCCTGGAGTCGGTGTTTGGTCCCCCAGGGGCTGGGCCCCTGGAGCTGGTGTTGGGTCCCCCACGGGTTGGGCCCCTGGAGCTGGTGTTGGGGCGCCCAGGGTTTGGGCCCCTGGAGCTATGCTTCGGTCCCCCAGGGGTTGGGCCCCTGGAGCTGGTGTTGGAGCCCCCAGGGGATGGGCCTCTGGAGCCATGGTTCGGGCCCCCAAGGTGTTTTGCCCCTAGAGCTGGTGTTGGGGCCCCCAGGGGTTGGGCCCCTTTAGCTGGTGTGGGGACCGCAGGTGTTGGGCCCCTGGAGCTGGTGTTGGGGCCCCAGGGGTTGGGCCCCTGGAGCTATGGTTCGGGCCCAAGGGGTTGGGCCCGTGGAGCTGGTGTTGGGGCCCCCAGGGGTTGGGCCCCTTTAACTAAGGTTCGAGACCCCAGGGCTTGGACCCCTGGAGCTATGATTCGGGCGCTCAGGGGTTGGGCCCTTGGAGCTGGTGTTGGGGCCCCCAGGGGTTGGGCCCCTGGAGCTATGGTTCGGGCCCCCAGGGGTTGGGCCCCTGGAGCTGGTGTTGTGGCCCCCAGGGGTTGGGCCCCTGGAGCTATGGTTCGGGCCCTCAGGGGTTGGGCCCCTGGAGCTGGTGTTGGGGCCCCCAGGGGTTGGGCCCCTGGAGCTATGGATAGGGCCCAAAGGGGTTGGGCCCCTGCAGCTGGTGTTGGGGCCCCTAGGGGTTGGGCCCCTGGAGCTATTGTTGGGGCCCCCAGGGGTTGGGCCCCTGGAGCAATGGTTCAGGCGCTCAGGGGTTGGGCCCCTGGAGCTATGGTTCGGGCCCCCAGGGGTTGGGCCCCTGGAGCTGGTGTTGGGGCCCCCAGGGGTTGGGCCCCTGGGGCTATGGTTCGGGTCCCCAGGGGTTGGGCCCCTGGAGCTGGTGTTGGGGCCCCCAGGGGTTGGGCCTCTGGAGCTATGGTTAGGGCCCCCAGGGGTTGGGTCCCTGGAGCTGGTGTTGGGGCCCCCAGGGGTTGGGCCCCTGAAGCTATGGTTCGGGCACCCATGGTTTGGGGCCCTGGAGCTGGTGTTGGGGACCCCAGGGGCTGGGCCCCTGGAGCTGGTGTTGTGGCCCCAAGGGTTTGGGCCCCTGGAGCTATGGTTCGGGTCCCCAGGGGTTGGGCCCCTGGAGCTGGGGTTGGAGTCCCCAGGGGTTTGGCCCCTGGAGCTATGGCTCGGGCCCCCAAGGGGTTTTGCCCCTAGAGCTAGAGTTGGGGCCCCCAGGGGTTGGGCCCCTGGAGCTGGTGTTGGGGCCCCAGGGGTTGGGCCCCTGGAGCTATGGTTCGGGCCCCAAGGGGTTGGGCCCCTGGAGCTGGTGTTGGGGCCCCCAGGGGTTGGGCTCCTGGAGCTAAGGTTCGGGACCCCAGGGGTTGGACCCCTGGAGCTATGGTTCTGGCGCTCAGGGGTTGGGACCCTGGAGCTGGTGTTGGGGCCCCCAGTGGTTTGGCCCCTGGAGCTATGGTTCGGGCCCCCAGGGGTTGGGCCCCTGGAGCTGGTGTTGGAGCCCCCAGGGGTTGGGCCCCTAGAGCTATGGTTCGGGCCCCCAGGAGTTGGGCCAGTGGAGCTGGTGTTGGGGTCCCCAGGGGTTGGGCCCCTGGATCTATGGTTCGGGCCGCCAGGGGTTGGGCCCCTGGAGCTGGTGTTGGGACCCCCAGGGGTTGGGCCCCTGGAGTTATGGTTCGGGCCCCCAGGGGTTGGGCCCCTGGAGCTGGTGTTGGGGCCCCCAGGGGTTGGGCCCCTGGAGCTATGGTTCGGGCGCTCAGGGGTTGGGCCCCTGGAGCTGGTGTTGGGGCCCCCAGAGGTTGGGCCCCTGGAGCTATGGTTCGGGCCCCCATGGGTTGGACTCCTTGAGCTTTGGTTCGGGCTCTCAGGGGTTAGGCCCCTGGAGCTGATGTTGGGGCCCCCAGGTGTTGGGCCCCTGGAGCTATTGTTCGGGCGCTCAGGGGTTGGGCCCCTGGAGCTGGTGTTGGGGCCCCCAGGGTTTGGGCCCCTGGAGCTATGGTTCGGGCCCCCAGGGGTTGGGCCCCTGGAGGTGGGGTTGGGGCCTCCAGGGGTTGGGCCCCTGGAGCTATGGTTCGGGCCCCCAGTGTATCGGCCCCTGGAGCTGGTTTTGGGGTCCCCAGGGTTTATGCCCCTGGAGCTGGTGTTGGGGTCCCCAGGGGTTAGGCCCCTGGAGCTATGGTTCGGGCCCCCAGAGGTTGGGCCCCTGGAGCTGGTGTTGGGGCCCCCAGGGGTTTGGCCCCTGGAGCTTGTTTTGGGGCCCCCAAGGATTGGACCCCTTTAGCTATGGTACGGGCCTCCAGGGGTTGGGCCCCTGGAGCTGGTGTTGGTGCCCCCAGGGGTTCGGCCCCTGGAGCAATGGTTCGGGCCCCCAGGGGTTGAGCCCCTGGAGCTGGTGTTGGGGACCCTAGGGGTTGGGCCCCTGCAGCTATGGTTCGGGCCCCCAGGGTTTGGGCCCCTTTAGCTGGTGTTGGAGCCCCCAGGGGTTGTGCCCCTGGAGCAATGGTTAGGGCCCCCAGGGGTTGAGCCCCTGGAGCTGGTGTTGGGGCCCCCAGGGTTTGGGCCCCTGGAGCTGGTGTTGGGGCCCCAGGGGTTGGGCCCCTGGAGCTATGGTTCAGGCCCCAAGGGGTTGGGCCCCTGGAGCTGGTGTTTGGGCCCCCAGGGGTTGGGCTCCTGGAGCTATGGTTCGGGCGCTCATTTGTTTTGCCCCTGGAGCTGGTGTTGGGGCCCCCAGGGGTTGGGACCCTGGAGCTATGGTTCGGGCCCCCAGGGTTTGGGCACCTGGAGCTGGTGTTGGGGACCCCAGGGGTTGGGTAACTGGAGCTGAGGTTGGGGGTCCCAGGGGTTGGGCCCCTAGAGCTATGGTTCGGGCCCCCAGTGGTTGGGCCCCTGGAGCTGGTGTTGGGGCCCCAAGGGGTTGGGATCCTGGAGCTGGTGTAGGGGCCCCCAGAGGTTGGGACCCTGGATCTATGGTTCGGGCCCCCAGGGTTTGGACGCCTGGAGCTATGGTTCCGGCGCTAAGGGGTTGGGCCCCTGGAGCTGATGTTGGGGCCCCTAGGGGTTGGACCCCTGGAGCTGGTGTTGGGGTCCACAGGGGTTGGGAGCTTGAGCTATGGTTCAGGCCCCCAGGGGTTTGGCCCCTGGAGCTATGGTTCGGGCGCTCAGGGTTTGGGCTCCTTTAGCCGGTGTTAGGTCCCCCAGGGGTTGGGCCCCTGGAGCTGGTGTTGTGTCCTCCAATTGTTGGGCCCCTTTGGCTGTGGTTCGGGCCCCCAGTGGTTGGGCCCCTGGAGCTGGTGTTGGGGTCCCCATTGGTTGGGATTCTGGAGCTGGTGTAGGGGCCCCCAGTGGTTGAGCCTCTGGAGCTATGGTTTGGGCCCCCAGGGGTTGGGGCCCTGGAGCTTTGGTTCGGGCGCTCAGGGGTTGGGCCCCTGGAGCTGGTGTTGGAGCCCCCAGGGGTTGGGCCCCTGGAGCTGGTGTTGGGGCCCCCAGGGGTTGGGCCCCTGGAGCTGGTGTTCGGGCCCCCAGGGGTTGGGCCTCTGGAGCTATGGTTCGGGCCCCCAGGGTTTGGGCCCCTGGAGCTGGTTTTCGGTCCCCCAGGAGTTGGGCAACTGTAGGTGGTGTTCGGGCCCCCAGGGGGTGGGCTCCTGGAGCTATGGCTCGGGCCCCCAGGGGTTGGGCCCCTGGAGCTGGTGTTAGGGCCCCCAGGGGTTGGGCCCCTGGAGCTGATGTTGGGGACCTCAGGGGTTGGGCCCCTGGAGCTGGTGTTGGGGACCCCAGGGGTTGGGCCCCTGGAGCTATGGTTCGGGCCCCCAGGGGTTGGGCCCCTGGAGATGGTGTTGGGGCCCCCAGGGGTTGGGCCCCTGGAGCTATGGTTCGGGCCCCAAAGGGGTTGGGTCCCTGGAGCTGGTGTTGGGGCCCCCAGGGGTTGGGCTCCTGGAGCTAAGGTTCGGGACCCCAGGGGTTGGACCCCTGGAGCTTTTGGTTCTGGCGCTCAGGGGTTGGGACCCTGGAGCTGGTGTTGGGGCCCCCAGTGGTTGGGCCCCTGGAGCTATGGTTCGGGCCCCCAGGGGTTGGGCCCCTGGAGCTGGTGTTGGGGCCCCCAGGGGTTGGGCCCCTAGAGCTATGGTTCGGGTCCCGAGGGGTTGGACCCCTGGAGCTATGCTTCGGGCGCTCAGGGGTTGGGCCCCTGGAGGTGGTGTTGGGGCCCCCAGGGGTTGGGCCCCTGGAGCTGGTGTTGCGGCCCACAGGGATTGGGACCTGGAGCTATGGTTCGGGCCCCCAGGGGTTGGGCCCCTGGAGCTATGGTTCGGGCGCTCAGGGGTTGGGCCCCTGGAGTCGGAGTTTGGTCCCCCAGGGGCTGGGCCCCTGGAGCTGGTGTTGGGTCCCCCTCGGGTTGGGCCCCTGGAGCTGGTGTTGGGGCGCCCAGGGTTTGGGCCCCTGGAGCTATGCTTCGGTCCCCCAGGGGTTGGGCCCCTGGAGCTGGTGTTGGAGCCCCCAGGGTTGGGCCTCTGGAGCGATGGTTCGGGCCCCCAAGGTGTTTTGCCCCTAGAGCTGGTGTTGGGGCCCCCAGGGGTTGGGCCCCTTTAGCTGGTGTGGGGACCGCAGGTGTTGGGCCCCTGGAGCTGGTGTTGGGGCCCCAGGGGTTGGGCCCCTGGAGCTATGGTTCGGGCCCCAAGGGGTTGGGCCCGTGGAGCTGGTGTTGGGGCACCCAGGGGTTGGGCCCCTTTAGCTAAGGTTCGAGACCCCAGGGCTTGGAACCCTGGAGCTATGATTCGGGCGCTCAGGGGTTGGGCCCTTGGAGCTGGTGTTGGGGCCCCCAGGGGTTGGGCCCCTGGAGCTATGGTTCGGGCCCCCAGGGGTTGGGCCCCTGGACCTGGTGTTGGGGCCCCCAGGGGTTGGGCCCCTGGAGCTGTGGTTCGGGCCCCCAGGGGTTGGGCCCCTGGAGCTGGTGTTGGGGCCCCCAGGGGTGGGGCCCCTGGAGCTATGGTTAGGGCCCAAAGGGGTTGGGCCTCTGCAGCTGGTGTTGGGGCCCCTAGGGGTTGGGCCCCTGGAGCTATTGTTGGGGCCCTCAGGGGTTGGGCCCCTGGAGCAATGGTTCAGGCGCTCAGGGGTTGGGCCCCTGGAGCTATGGTTCGGGCCCCCAGGGGTTGGGCCCCTGGAGCTGGTGTTGGGGCCCCCAGGGGTTGGGCCCCTGGGGATATGGTTCGGGCCCCCAGGGATTGGGCCCCTGGAGCTGGTGTTGGGGCCCCCAGGGGTTGGGCCTCTGGAGCTATGGTTAGGGCCCCCAGGGGTTGGGCCCCTGCAGCTGGTGTTGGGGCCCCCAGGGGTTGGGTCCCTGGAGCTATTGTTCGGGCCCCCAGGGGTTGGGCCCTTGGAGCTATGGTCCGGGCGCTCAGGGGTTGGGCCCCTGGAGCTGGTGTTGGGGCCCCTAGGGGTTGGGCCCCTGGAGCTGGTGTTAGGGCCCCCAGGGGTTGGGCCCCTGGAGCTATGGTTCGGGCGCTTAGGGGTTGGGCCTCTGCAGCTGGTGTTGGGGCCTCCAGGGTTTCGGCCCCTGGAGCTGGTGTTGGGGCCCCCAGGGGTTGGGCCCCTGGAGCTATAGTTCGGGCCCCCAGGGGTTGGGCCTCTGGAGCTATGGTTCGGGCGCTCAAGGGTTATGCCCCTGGAGCTGGTGTTGGGGCCCCCAGGGGTTGGGCCCCTCGAGTTGGTGTTGGTACCCCCAGGGGTTGAGCCCCTGGAGCTATGGTTCGGGACCCCAGGGGTTGGGCCCCTAGAGTTGGTGTTCGGGCACCCAGGGGTTGGGCCCCTGGAAATATGGTTCGGGCCCCCAGGGGTTGGGCCCCTGGAGCTGGTGTTGGGGCCCCCAGGGTTTGGGCCTCTGGAGCTATGGTTCAGGCCCCCAGGGGTTGGGCCCCTTGAGCTGATGTTGCGGCCCCCAGAGGTTGGGCCCCTGGAGCTGGTGTTCGGGCCCCCAGGGGTTGGGACCCTGGAGCTGGTGTTGGGGCTCTCAGGGGTTGGGCCCCTGGAGCTATGGTTCGGGCCCCCAGTGGTTGGGCCCCTGGAGCTGGTGTTGGGGCCCCCAGGGGTTGGGCCCCTGGAGCTGTGGTTCGGGCCCCCAGGGGTTGGGCCTCTGGAGGTTTGGTTCGGGCGCTCAGGGGTTGTTCAACTGGAGCTGGTGTTGGGGCCCCCAGGGGTTGGGCCCCTGGAGCTGGTGTTGGGGCCCCCAGGGGTTGGGCCCCTGGAGCTATGTTTCGGTCCCCCAGGGTTTGGGCCCCTGGAGCTGGTTTTCGGGCCCCCAGGAGTTGGGCAACTGGAGGTGGTGTTGTGGCCCCCAGGGGTTGGGCTCCTGGAGCTATGGCTTGGGCCCCCAGGGGTTGGGACCCTGGAGCTATGGTTCGGGCCAGGGGTTGGGCCCCTGGAGCTGGTGTTGGGGTCCCCAGGGGTTTGGCCCCTGGAGCTATGATTCGTGCCCCGAGCGGTTGGGCCCCTGGAGCTATGGTTCGGGCCCCCATTGGTTGTGCCCCTGGAGCTGGTGTTGTGGCCGCCAGGGTTTGGGCCCCTGGAGCTGGTGTTGGGGGCCACAGGGGTTGGGCCCCTGGAGCATTGGATCGGGCCCGAGGGGTTGGGCCCCTGGAGCTGGTGTTGGGGTCCCCAGGGGTTGAGCCTCTGGAGCTATGGTTCAGGCCCCCAGGGGTTGGGCCTGTGGAGCTTTGGTTCGGGCGCTCAGGGGTTGGGCCCCTGGAGCTGGTGTTGGGGCCCCCAGGGGTTGGGCCCCTGGAGCTGGTGTTGGGGCCCCCAGGGGTTGGGCCCCTGGAGCTATGGTTCGGGCCCCCAGGGTTTGGGCCCCTGGAGGTGGTTTTCGGGCCCCCAGGAGTTGAGCAACTGGAGGTGGTGTTGGGGCCCCCAGGGGTTGGGCCCCTGGAGCTATGGTTCGGGACTCCATTGGTTGGGCCCCTGGAGCTGGTGTTGGGGCCCCCAGGGTTTAGGCCCCTGGAGCTATGGTTCGGGCGCTCAGGGGTTGGGCTCTTGGAGCTGGTGTTGGGGCTCCCAGGGGTTGGGCATCTGGAGCTATGGTTCGGGACCCCATTGGTTGGGCCCCTGGAGCTGGTGTTGTGGCCGCCAGGGGTTGGGCCCCTGGAGCTGGTGTTGGGGGCCACAGGGGTTGGGCCCCTGGAGCTTTGGTTCGGGCCCCCAGGGGTTGGGCCCCTGGAGCTGGTGTT
>NW_026114795.1:0-44901 GCF_025201925.1 Gopherus flavomarginatus | reverse complement strand
GTTGGGCCCTTGGAGCTGGTGTTGGGGCCCCCAGGGATTAGGTCCCTTGAGCTAAGGCTCGGGCGCTCAGGGGTTGGGCCGCTGGAGTTGGTGTTGCGGCCACCAGGGGTTGGGCCCCTGGAGCTATGGTTAGGGCGCTCCTGGGTTGGGCCTCTGGAACTTGTGTTGGGACCCCCAGGGGTTGGGCTCCTGGAGCTGGTGTTGGGGCCCCCAGAGGTTGGGCCCCTGGAGCTGTGGTTGGGGCCCTCGGGGGTTAGGCCCCTGGAGCTATGGTTCGGGCACTGAGGGGTTGAGCCCCTGAAACTGGTGTTGGGGCTCCCAGGGGTTGGGCCCCTGGAGCTGGGGTTGGGGTCCTCGGGGTTTAGGCCCCTGCAGCAGTGGTTCGGGGGTTCAGGGATTGGGCCCCTGGAGCTGGTTTTGGGGCCTCCAGTGGTTGGGACCCTGGAGCTGGGGTTGGGGCCTCCAGGCGTTAGGCCCCTGGATCTTTGGTTCGGCCGATCATGGGTTGGGCCCCTGGAGCTGGTATTGGGGACCCAGGGGTTAGGCCCCTGGAGCTATGGTTCAGACGCTCAGGGGTTGGACCCTGGAGCTATGGTTCGGGCGCTCAGGGGTTGGGCCCCTGGAGCTGGGGTGGAGGGCCCCAGGGGTTGGGCCCCTGGAGCTGGTTTTGGGGGACCCAGGGATTGGGCCCCTGGAGCTATGTTTCGGGTGCTCTGGGGTTGGGCCCCTGGAGCTGGTGTTGGGGACCCAGGTTTTAGGCCCGTGGAGCTATGGTTCAGGCACTCAGGGGTTGGACCCCTGGAGCTATGGTTTGGGCGCTCAGTGGTTGGTTCCCTGGAGCTAGGGTCGAGGGCCCCAGGGGTGGGGCCTCTGGAGCTGGTGTTGGGGCCCCCAGGTTTTGAGTTCCTGGAGATTGTGTTGGGGCTCGCAGGGGTTGGGCCCCTGGAGCTGTGGTTGGTTCCCCCAGGGTTTAGGCCCCTGGAGCTATGGTTCGGACGCTCAGGGGTTGGGCCCCTGGAGCTGGGGTCGAGGGCCCAAGGGGTTGGGCCCCTGGAGCTGGGGTTGGGGCCCCGAGGGTTACGCCCCTGGAGCTGGGGTTGGGGCCCCCAGGGGTTAGGCCCCTGGAGCTATGGTTCGGGCGCTCAGGGGTTTGTCCCCTGGAGCTGGTGTTGGGGCCCCCAGGGGTTGGGCCCCTGGAACTATGGTTCGGGCTCTCTCGGGTTGGGCCCCTGGAGCTGGTGTTGGGGCTCCCAAGGGTTGGGCTCTTGGAGCTGGTGTTGGGGTCCCCAGGGGTTGGGCCCCTGTAGCTGGGTTTGGGGCCCCCGGGGGTTAAACCCCTGGAGCTATGGTTCGGGCGCTCAGGGGTTGGACCCCTGGAGGTGGTGTTGGGGCATCCAGGGGTTGGGCCCCTGGAGCTGGGGTTGGGGTCCCCGGGGGTTAGGCCCCTGGAGCTATGGTTCGTTCGCTCAGGGGTTGGGCCCCTGGAGCTGGTGTTGGGGCCCTCAGGGATTAGGCCCCTGGAGCTATGGTTCTGGCGCTCAGGGATCGGGCCCCTGGAGCTGGTTTTGGGGCCCCCAGGGGTTGGGCTCCTGGAGCAGGTGTTGGGGCCCCCAAAGTTTGGGCCCCTGGAGCTGTGGTTGGGGCCCCCGGGGGTTAGGCCCCTGGTGCTATGGTTTGGGCGCTCAGGGGTTGGGCCCCTGGAGCTGGTGTTGGGGCCCCCAGGGGTTTGGCCCCTGGAGCTATGGTTAGGGCGCTCCGGGGTTCGGCCCCTGGAACTTGTGTTGGGGCCCCCAGGGGTTGGGCTCCTGGAGCTGGTGTTGGGGCCCCCAAGGTTTGGGCCCCTGAAGCTGTTGTTGGGGCCCCCAGGGTTGGGCCCCTGGAGCTGGGGTTGGGGCCCTCGGGGGTTAGGCCTCTGCAGTTATGGTTCGGGCGCTCAGGGGTTGGGTCCCTGGAACAGGGGTCGAGGGCCCCAGGGGTTGGGCCCCTGGAGCTGGGGTTGGGGCCCCAGGGATTAGACCCCTGGAGCTATGGTTCGGGCGCTCAGGGTTTGGGCCCCTGGAGCTGGTGGTGGGGCCCCCAGGGGTTGGGCCCCTGGAGCTGGGGTTGGGGCCCACAGGATTTAGGCCCCTGGAGCTATGGTTCGGGCTCTCAGGGGTTGGGCCCCTGGAGCTGGTGTTGGGGCCCCCAGGGGTTAGGCCCCTGGAGCTATGGTTCGGGCCCCCAGGGGTTGGGCCCCTGGAGCTGTGGTTGGGGCCCTTGGGATTTAGGCCCCTGGAGCTATGGTTCGGGCTCACAGGGGTTGGGCCCCTGAAACTGGTGTTGGGGCCTCCAGGGGTTGGGCCCCTGGAGCTGGGGTTGGGGCCCTCGGGGGTTAAGCCCCTGCAGCTATGGTTCGGGGGCTCAGGGATTGGGCCCCTGGAGCTGGTTTTGGGGCCTCCAGTGGTTGGGACCCTGGAGCTGGGGTTGGGGCCTCCAGGGGTTAGGCACCTGGATATTTGGTTCGGCCGCTCATGGGTTGGGCCCCTGGAGCTGGTGTTGGGGCGCCAAGGGGTTGGGCCCCTGGAGCTTGTGTTGGGGAAACAGGGGTTAGACCCCTGGAGCTATGGTTCAGGCGCTCAGGGGTTGGGCCCCTGGAGCTATGGTTCGGGCGCTCAGGGGTTGGGCCCCTGAAGCTGGGGTGGAGGGCCCCAGGGGTTGGGCCTCTGGAGCTGGTGTTGGGGCCCCCAGGGATTCGGCCCCTGGAGCTATGTTTCGGGCGCTCTGGGGTTGGGCCTCTGGAGCTGGTGTTGGGTCCCCCAGGGGTTGGGCCCCTGGAGGTGGGGTTTGGGCCCCCAGGAGTTAGGCCCCTAGAGCTATGGTTCGGGCGCTTATGGGTTGGGCACATGGAGCTGGAGTTGGGGCCCCAAGGGGTTGGGCCCCTGGAGCTGGTGAGGGGCCCCAGGGGTTAGGCCCCTGGAGCTATGGTTCTGGCGCTCAGGGGTTGGGCCCCTGGAGCTGGGGTCGAGGGCCCCAGGGGTTGGGCCCCTGGAGCTGGGGTTGGGGCCCCGGGGCTTACGCCCCTGGAGCTGGGGTTGGGGCCCCCAGGGGTTAGGCCCCTGGAGCTATGGTTCGGGCGCTCAGGGGTTTGGCCCCTGGAGCTGGTGTTGGGTCCCCCAGGTTTTGAGTTCCTGGAGATTGTGTTTGGGCTCGCAGGGGTTGAGCCCCTGGGGCTGTGGTTGGGGCCCCCAGGGGTTAGGCCCCTGGAGCTATGGTTCGGGCGCTCAGGGGTTGGGCCCCTGGAGCTGGTGTTTGGGCCCCCAGGGGTTGGGCCCCTAGAGGTGTGGTTTGGGCCCCCAGGAGTTAGGCCCCTAGAGCTATGGTTCGGGCGCTCATGGGTTGGGCCCCTGGAGCTGGTGTTGGGGCCCCAAGGGGTTGGGCCCCTGGAGCTGGTGAGGGGCCCCAGGGGTTAGGCCCCTGGAGCTATGGTTCGGGCGCTCAGGTGTTGGGCCCCTGGAGCTGGGGTCGAGGGCCCCAGGGGTTGGGCCCCTGGAGCTGGGGTTGGGGCCCCGGGGGTTACGCCCCTGGAGCTGGGGTTGGGCCCCTGGAGCTGGTGAGGGGCCCCAGGGGTTAGGCCCCTGGAGCTATGGTTCGGGCGCTCAGGGGTTGGGCCCCTGGAGCTGGGGTCGAGGGCCCCAGGGGTTGGGCCCCTGGAGCTGGGGTTGGGGCCCCGGGGGTTACGCCCCTGGAGCTGGGGTTGGGGCCCCCAGGGGTTAGGCCCCTGGAGCTATGGTTCGGGCGCTCAGGGGTTTGGCCCCTGGAGCTGGTGTTGGGGCCCCCAGGGGTTGGGCCCCTGGAACTATGGTTCGGGCTCTCTGGGGTTGGGCCCCTGGAGCTGGTTTTGGGGCTCCCAGGGGTTGGGCTCTTGGAGCTGGTGTTGGGGTCCCCAGGGGTTGGGCCCCTGTAGCTGGGGTTGGGGGCCCCCGGGGTTTAGACCCCTGGAGCTATGGTTCGGGCGCTCAGGGGTTGGACCCCTGGAGCTGGTGTTGGGGCATCCAGGGGTTGGGCCCCTGGAGCTGGGGTTGGGGCCCCCGGGGGTTAGGGCCCTGGAGCTATGGTTCGTTCGCTCAGGGGTTGGGCCCCTGGAGCTGGTGTTGGGGCCCTCAGGGATTAGGCCAATGGAGCTATGGGTCTGGCGCTCAGGGATTGGGCCCCTGGAGCTGGTTTTGGGGCCCCCAGGGGTTGGGCTCCTGGAGCAGGTGTTGGGGCCCCCAGGGGTTGGGCCCCTGGAGCTGTGGTTGGGGCCCCCGGGGGATAGGCCCCTGCAGCTATGGTTAGGGCGCTACGGGGTTCTGCCCCTGGAACTTGTGTTGGGGCCCCCAGGGGTTGGGCTCCTGGAGCAGGTGTTGGGGCCCCCAGGGCTTGGGTCCCTGGAGCTATGGTTCGGGCGCTCAGGGGTTGGGCCGCTGGAGCTGGTGTTGGGGTCCCTGACCTAATGTCACCCCTTGCTCTCCCATCCCCCACACAGACAGTCCCGACTCCATCACAGTAATGCCCAGACATTTCATGCATGGAGCAACAGTAACACTGTGTGGCCATGCAGGGTAATGCCCAGAGCATTTCCTGCATGGAGGAAGAGTGACACCGTGTGGCCACATAGGGTAGTGCACAGAGCATTTCCCCGCATGGAGCTATGGTTCGGGAGCTCTGGGGTTGGGCCCCTGTAGCTGGTGTTGGGAGTCCCAGGGGTTGGGCCCCTGGAGCTTGTGTTGGGGCCCCAGGGGTTAAGCCCCTTGCGCTATGGTTCGGGCGCTCAGGGGTTGGGCCCTTGGAGCTGGCGTGCGGGCCCCCAGGGATTAGGCCCCTGGAGCTAAGGTTCGGGCGCTCAGGGGTTGGGACCCTGGAGCTGGTGTTGGGGACCCCAGGAGTTGGGCCCCTGGAGCTGGTGTTGGGGCCCCAGGGGTTAGACCCCTTGAGCTAAGGCTCGGGCGCTCAGGGGTTGTGCCGCTGGAGTTGGTGTTGCGGCCACCAGGGGTTGGGCCCCTGGAGCTATGGTTAGGGCGCTCCGGGGTTGGGCCCCTGGAACTTGTGTTGGGACCCCCAGGGGTTGGGCTCCTGGAGCTGGTGTTGGGGCCCCCAGGGTTTGGGCCCCTGGAGCTGGGGTTGGTGCCCTCGGGGGTTAGGCCCCTGCAGCTATGGTTTGGGGGCTCAGGGATTGGGCCCCTGGAGCTGGTTTTGGGGCCTCCAGTGGTTGGGACTCTGGAGCTGGGGTTGGGGACTCCAGGGGTTAGGCCCCTGGATATTTGGTTTGGCCGCTCATGGGTTGGGCCCCTGGAGCTGGTGTTGGGGCCCCAAGGGGTTGGGCCCCTGGAGCTGGTGTTGGGGACCCAGGGGTTAGGCCCCTGGAGCTATGGTTCAGGCACTCAGGGGTTGGACCCCTGCAGATATGGTTCGGTCGCTCAGGGGTTGGTTCCCTGGAGCTAGGGTCGAGGGCCCCAGGGGTGGGGCCCCTGGAGCTGGTGTTGGGGCCCCCAGGGTTTAGGCCCCTGGAGCTATGGTTCGGGCGCTGTGGGGTTGGGCCCCTGGAGCTGGTGTTGGGGCCCCCAGGTTTTGAGTTCCTGGAGATTGTGCTGGGGCTCGCAGGGGTTGGGCCCCTGGAGCTGTGTTTGGGGCCCCCAGGGGTTAGGCCCCTGGAGCTATGGTTCGGGCGCTCAGGTGTTGGGCCCCTGGAGCTGGTGTTTGAGCCCCCAGGGGTTGGGCCCCTGGAGGTGGGGTTTGGTCCCCCAGGAGTTAGGCCCCTAGAGCTATGGTTCGGGCGCTCATGGGTTGGGCCCCTGGAGCTGGTGAGGGGCCCCAGGGGTTAGGCCCCTGGAGCTATGGTTCGGGCGCTCAGGGGTTGGGCCCCTGGAGCTGGGGTCGAGGGCCCCATGGGTTGGGCCCCTGGAGCTGGGGTTGGGCCCCTGGAGCTGGTGAGGGGCCCCAGGGGTTAGGTCCCTGGAGCTATGGTTCGGACGCTCAGGGGTTGGGCCCCTGGAGCTGGGGTCGAGGGCCCCAGGGGTTGGGCCCCTGGAGCTGGGGTTGGGGCCCCGGGGGTTACGCCCCTGGAGCTGGGGTTGGTGCCCCCAGGGTTTAGGCCCCTGGAGCTATGGTTCGGGCGCTCAGGGGTTTGGCCCCTGGAGCTGGTGTTGGGGCCCCCAGGGCTTGGGCCCCTGGAACTATGGTTCGGGCTCTCTGGGGTTGGGCCCCTGGAGCTGGTGTTGGGGCTCCCAGGGGTTGGGCTCTTGGAGCTGGTGTTGGGGCATCCAGGGGTTGGGCCCCTGGAGCTGGGGTTGGGGCCCCCGGGGGTTAGGCCCCTGGAGCTATGGTTCGTTCGCTCAGGGGTTGGGCCCCTGGAGCTGGTGTTGGGGCCCTCAGGGATTAGGCCCCTGGAGCTATGGTTCTGGCGCTCAGGGATTGGGCCACTGGAGCTCGTTTTGGGGCCCCCAGGGGTTGGGCTCCTGGAGCAGGTGTTGGGGCCCCCAGGGGTTGGGCCCCTGGAGCTGTGGTTGGGGCCCCCGGGGGTTAGGCCCCTGGAGCTATGGTTCGGGCGCTCAGGGGTTGGGCCCCTGGATCTGGGGTGGAGGGCCCCAGGGGTTGGGCCCCTGGAGCTGGTGTTGGGGCCCCCAGGGTTTGGGCCCCTGGAGCTATGTTTCGGGCGCTCTGGGGTTGGGCCCCTGGAGCTGGTGTTGGGGACCCAGGTTTTAGGCCCGTGGAGCTACGGTTTAGGCACTCAGGGGTTGGACCCCTGGAGCTATGGTTCGGGCGCTCAGGGGTTGGTTCCCTGGAGCTAGGGTCGAGGGCCCCAGGGGTGGGGCCCCTGGAGCTGGTGTTGGGGCCCCCAGGTTTTGAGTTCCTGAAGATTGTGTTGGGGCTCGCAGGGGTTGGGCCCCTGGAGCTGTGGTTGGGGACCCCAGGGTTTAGGCCCCTGGAGCTATGGTTCGGGCGCTGTGGGTTTGGGCCCCTGGAGCTGGTGTTGGGGAACCCAGGTTTTGAGTTCCTGGAGATTGTGTTGGGGCTCGCAGGGGTTGGGCCCCTGGAGCTTTGTTTGGGGCCCCCAGGGGTTAGGCCCCTGGAGCTATGGTTCGGGCGCTCAGGGGTTGGGCCCCTGGAGCTGGTGTTGGAGCCCCCAGGGGTTGGGCCCCTGGATGTGGGGTTTGGGCCCCCAGGAGTTAGTCCCCTAGAGCTATGGTTCGGGCGCTCATGGGTTGGGCCCCTGGAGCTGGTGTTGGGGCCCAAGGGGTTGGGCCCCTGGAGCTGGTGAGGGGCCCCAGGGGTTAGGCCCCTGGAGCTATGGTTCGGGTGCTCAGGGGTTGGGCCCCTGGAGCTGGGGTCGAGGGCCCCAGGGGTTGGGCCCTTGGAGCTGGGGTTGGGCCCCTGGAGCTGATCAGGGGCCCCAGGGGTTAGGTCCCTGGAGCTATGGTTCGGACGCTCAGGGGTTGGGCCCCTGGAGCTGGGGTCGAGGGCCCCAGGGGTTGGGCCCCTGGAGCTGGGGTTGGGGCCCCGGGGGTTACGCCCCTGGAGCTATGGTTCGGGCGCTCAGGGGTTGGGCCCCTGGAGCTGGTGTTGGGGCCCCCAGGGGTTGGGCCCCTGGAGCTATGGTTAGGGCGCTCCGGGGTTCGGCCCCTGGACCTTGTGTTGGGGCCCCCAGGGGTTGGGCTCCTGGAGCTGGTGTTGGGGCCCCCAAGGGTTGGGCCCCTGAAGCTGGTGTTGGGGCCCCCAGGGGTTGGGCCCCTGGAGCTGGGGTTGGGGCCCCCGGGGGTTAGGCCTCTGCAGCTATGGTTCGGGCGCTCAGGGGTTGGGTCCCTGGAACTGGGGTCGAGGGCCCCAGGGGTTGGGCCCCTGGAGCTGGGGTTGGGGCCACAGGGGTTAGACCCCTGGAGCTATGGTTCGGGCGCTCAGGGTTTGGGCCCCTGGAGCTGGTGGTGGGGCCCCTAGGGGTTGGGCCCCTGGAGCTGGGGTTGGGGCCCACAGGATTTAGGCCCCTGGAGCTATGGTTCGGGCTCTCAGGGGTTGGGCCCCTGGAGCTGGTGTTGGGGCCCCCAGGGGTTAGGCCCCTGGAGCTATGGTTCGGGCGCTCAGGGGTTGGGCCGCTGGAGCTGGTGTTGGGGCCCCTGACCTAATGTCACCCCTTGCTCTCCCATCCCCCACACAGACAGTCCCGAATCCATCACAGTAATGCCCAGACATTTCAGGCATGGAGCAAGAGTAACACTGTGTGGCCATGCAGGGTAATGCCCAGAGCATTTCCTGCATGGAGCAAGAGTGACACCGTGTGGCCACATAGGGTAGTGCACAGAGCATTTCCCCGCATGGAGCTATGGTTCGGGAGCTCTGGGGTTGGTCCCCTGTAGCTGGTGTTGGGAGTCCCAGGGGTTGGGCCCCTGGAGCTGGTGTTGGGGCCCCCAGGGGTGAGGCCCCTGGAGCTATGGTTCGGGCGCTCAGGGGTTTGGCCCCTGCAGCTGGTGTTGGGGCCCCGAGGGGTTGGGCCCCTGTAACTATGGTTCGGGCTCTCTGGGGTTGGGCCCCTGGAGCTGGTGTTGGGGCTCCCAGGGGTTGGGCTCTTGGAGCTGGTGTTGGGGTCCCCAGGGGTTGGGCCCCTGTAGCTGGGGTTGGGGCCCCCGGGGGTTATACCCCTGAAGCTATGGTTCGGGCGCTCAGGGGTTGGACCCCTGGAGCTGGTGTTGGGGCATCCAGGGGTTGGGCCAATGGAGCTGGGATGGGGCCCCCGGGGGTTAGGCCCCTGGAGCTATGGTTCGTTCGCTCAGGGGTTGGGCCCCTGGAGCTGGTGTTGGGGCCCTCAGGGATTAGGCCCCTGGAGCTATGGTTCTGGTGCTCAGGGATTGGGCCCCTGGAGCTGGTTTTGGGGCCCCCAGGGGTTGGGCTCCTGTAGCAGGTGTTGGGGCCCCCAGGGCTTGGGCCCCTGGAGCTATGTTTCGGGCGCTCTGGGGTTGGGCCCCTGGAGCTGGTGTTGGGGACCCAGGTTTTAGGCCCGTGGAGCTACGGTTTAGGCACTCAGGGGTTGGACCCCTGGAGCTATGGTTCGGGCGCTCAGGGGTTGGTTCCCTGGAGCTAGGGTCGAGGGCCCCAGGGGTGGGGCCCCTGGAGCTGGTGTTGGGGCCCCCAGGTTTTGAGTTCCTGAAGATTGTGTTGGGGCTCGCAGGGGTTGGGCCCCTGGAGCTGTGGTTGGGGACCCCAGGGTTTAGGCCCCTGGAGCTATGGTTCGGGCGCTGTGGGTTTGGGCCCCTGGAGCTGGTGTTGGGGAACCCAGGGTTTAGGCCCCTGGAGCTATGGTTCGGGCGCTGTGGGTTTGGGCCCCTGGAGCTGGTGTTGGGGAACCCAGGTTTTGAGTTCCTGGAGATTGTGTTGGGGCTCGCAGGGGTTGGGCCCCTGGAGCTTTGTTTGGGGCCCCCAGGGGTTAGGCCGCTGGAGCTATGGTTCGGGCGCTCAGGGGTTGGGCCCCTGGAGCTGGTGTTGGAGCCCCCAGGGGTTGGGCCCCTGGATGTGGGGTTTGGGCCCCCAGGAGTTAGTCCCCTAGAGCTATGGTTCGGGCGCTCATGGGTTGGGCCCCTGGAGCTGGTGTTGGGGCCCAAGGGGTTGGGCCCCTGGAGCTGGTGAGGGGCCCCAGGGGTTAGGTCCCTGGAGCTATGGTTCGGGTGCTCAGGGGTTGGGCCCCTGGAGCTGGGGTCGAGGGCCCCAGGGGTTGGGCCCTTGGAGCTGGGGTTGGGCCCCTGGAGCTGATCAGGGGCCCCAGGGGTTAGGTCCCTGGAGCTATGGTTCGGACGCTCAGGGGTTGGGCCCCTGGAGCTGGGGTCGAGGGCCCCAGGGGTTGGGCCCCTGGAGCTGGGGTTGGGGCCCCGGGGGTTACGCCCCTGGAGCTATGGTTTGGGCGCTCAGGGGTTGGGCCCCTGGAGCTGGTGTTGGGGCCCCCAGGGGTTGGGCCCCTGGAGCTATGGTTAGGGCGCTCCGGGGTTCGGCCCCTGGACCTTGTGTCGGGGCCCCCAGGGGTTGGGCTCCTGGAGCTGGTGTTGGGGCCCCCAAGGGTTGGGCCCCTGAAGCTGGTGTTGGGGCCCCCAGGGGTTGGGCCCCTGGAGCTGGGGTTGGGGCCCTCGGGGGTTAGGCCTCTGCAGCTATGGTTCGGGCGCTCAGGGGTTGGGTCCCTGGAACTGGGGTCGAGGGCCCCAGGGGTTGGGCCCCTGGAGCTGGGGTTGGGGCCACAGGGGTTAGACCCCTGGAGCTATGGTTCGGGCGCTCAGGGTTTGGGCCCCTGGAGCTGGTGGTGGGGCCCCTAGGGGTTGGGCCCCTGGAGCTGGGGTTGGGGCCCACAGGATTTAGGCCCCTGGAGCTATGGTTCGGGCGCTCAGGGGTTGGGCCGCTGGAGCTGGTGTTGGGGCCCCTGACCTAATGTCACCCCTTGCTCTCCCATCCCCCACACAGACAGTCCCGAATCCATCACAGTAATGCCCAGACATTTCAGGCATGGAGCAAGAGTAACACTGTGTGGCCATGCAGGGTAATGCCCAGAGCATTTCCTGCATGGAGCAAGAGTGACACCGTGTGGCCACATAGGGTAGTGCACAGAGCATTTCCCCGCATGGAGCTATGGTTCGGGAGCTCTGGGGTTGGTCCCCTGTAGCTGGTGTTGGGAGTCCCAGGGGTTGGGCCCCTGGAGCTGGTGTTGGGGCCCCCAGGGGTGAGGCCCCTGGAGCTATGGTTCGGGCGCTCAGGGGTTTGGCCCCTGCAGCTGGTGTTGGGGCCCCGAGGGGTTGGGCCCCTGTAACTATGGTTCGGGCTCTCTGGGGTTGGGCCCCTGGAGCTGGTGTTGGGGCTCCCAGGGGTTGGGCTCTTGGAGCTGGTGTTGGGGTCCCCAGGGGTTGGGCCCCTGTAGCTGGGGTTGGGGCCCCCGGGGGTTATACCCCTGAAGCTATGGTTCGGGCGCTCAGGGGTTGGACCCCTGGAGCTGGTGTTGGGGCATCCAGGGGTTGGGCCAATGGAGCTGGGATGGGGCCCCCGGGGGTTAGGCCCCTGGAGCTATGGTTCGTTCGCTCAGGGGTTGGGCCCCTGGAGCTGGTGTTGGGGCCCTCAGGGATTAGGCCCCTGGAGCTATGGTTCTGGTGCTCAGGGATTGGGCCCCTGGAGCTGGTTTTGGGGCCCCCAGGGGTTGGGCTCCTGGAGCAGGTGTTGGGGCCCCCAGGGCTTGGGCCCCTGGAGCTATGTTTCGGGCGCTCTGGGGTTGGGCCCCTGGAGCTGGTGTTGGGGACCCAGGTTTTAGGCCCGTGGAGCTACGGTTTAGGCACTCAGGGGTTGGACCCCTGGAGCTATGGTTCGGGCGCTCAGGGGTTGGTTCCCTGGAGCTAGGGTCGAGGGCCCCAGGGGTGGGGCCCCTGGAGCTGGTGTTGGGGCCCCCAGGTTTTGAGTTCCTGAAGATTGTGTTGGGGCTCGCAGGGGTTGGGCCCCTGGAGCTGTGGTTGGGGACCCCAGGGTTTAGGCCCCTGGAGCTATGGTTCGGGCGCTGTGGGTTTGGGCCCCTGGAGCTGGTGTTGGGGAACCCAGGTTTTGAGTTCCTGGAGATTGTGTTGGGGCTCGCAGGGGTTGGGCCCCTGGAGCTTTGTTTGGGGCCCCCAGGGGTTAGGCCGCTGGAGCTATGGTTCGGGCGCTCAGGGGTTGGGCCCCTGGAGCTGGTGTTGGAGCCCCCAGGGGTTGGGCCCCTGGATGTGGGGTTTGGGCCCCCAGGAGTTAGTCCCCTAGAGCTATGGTTCGGGCGCTCATGGGTTGGGCCCCTGGAGCTGGTGTTGGGGCCCAAGGGGTTAGGCCCCTGGAGCTATGGTTCGGGTGCTCAGGGGTTGGGCCCCTGGAGCTGGGGTCGAGGGCCCCAGGGGTTGGGCCCTTGGAGCTGGGGTTGGGCCCCTGGAGCTGATCAGGGGCCCCAGGGGTTAGGTCCCTGGAGCTATGGTTCGGACGCTCAGGGGTTGGGCCCCTGGAGCTGGGGTCGAGGTCCCCAGGGGTTGGGCCCCTGGAGCTGGGGTTGGGGCCCCGGGGGTTACGCCCCTGGAGCTATGGTTTGGGCGCTCAGGGGTTGGGCCCCTGGAGCTGGTGTTGGGGCCCCCAGGGGTTGGGCCCCTGGAGCTATGGTTAGGGCGCTCCGGGGTTCGGCCCCTGGACCTTGTGTTGGGGCCCCCAGGGGTTGGGCTCCTGGAGCTGGTGTTGGGGCCCCCAAGGGTTGGGCCCCTGAAGCTGGTGTTGGGGCCCCCAGGGGTTGGGCCCCTGGAGCTGGGGTTGGGGCCCTCGGGGGTTAGGCCTCTGCAGCTATGGTTCGGGCGCTCAGGGGTTGGGTCCCTGGAACTGGGGTCGAGGGCCCCAGGGGTTGGGCCCCTGGAGCTGGGGTTGGGGCCACAGGGGTTAGACCCCTGGAGCTATGGTTCGGGCGCTCAGGGTTTGGGCCCCTGGAGCTGGTGGTGGGGCCCCTAGGGGTTGGGCCCCTGGAGCTGGGGTTGGGGCCCACAGGATTTAGGCCCCTGGAGCTATGGTTCGGGCTCTCAGGGGTTGGGCCCCTGGAGCTGGTGTTGGGGCCCCCAGGGGTTAGGCCCCTGGAGCTATGGTTCGGGCGCTCAGGGGTTGGGCCGCTGGAGCTGGTGTTGGGGCCCCTGACCTAATGTCACCCCTTGCTCTCCCATCCCCCACACAGACAGTCCCGAATCCATCACAGTAATGCCCAGACATTTCAGGCATGGAGCAAGAGTAACACTGTATGGCCATGCAGGGTAATGCCCAGAGCATTTCCTGCATGGAGCAAGAGTGACACCGTGTGGCCACATAGGGTAGTGCACAGAGCATTTCCCCGCATGGAGCTATGGTTCGGGAGCTCTGGGGTTGGTCCCCTGTAGCTGGTGTTGGGAGTCCCAGGGGTTGGGCCCCTGGAGCTGGTGTTGGGGCCCCCAGGGGTGAGGCCCCTGGAGCTATGGTTCGGGCGCTCAGGGGTTTGGCCCCTGCAGCTGGTGTTGGGGCCCCGAGGGGTTGGGCCCCTGTAACTATGGTTCGGGCTCTCTGGGGTTGGGCCCCTGGAGCTGGTGTTGGGGCTCCCAGGGGTTGGGCTCTTGGAGCTGGTGTTGGGGTCCCCAGGGGTTGGACCCCTGGAGCTGGTGTTGGGGCATCCAGGGGTTGGGCCAATGGAGCTGGGATGGGGCCCCCGGGGGTTAGGCCCCTGGAGCTATGGTTCGTTCGCTCAGGGGTTGGGCCCCTGGAGCTGGTGTTGGGGCCCTCAGGGATTAGGCCCCTGGAGCTATGGTTCTGGTGCTCAGGGATTGGGCCCCTGGAGCTGGTTTTGGGGCCCCCAGGGGTTGGGCTCCTGGAGCAGGTGTTGGGGCCCCCAGGGCTTGGGCCCCTGGAGCTATGGTTCGGGCGCTCAGGGTTTGGGCCGCTGGAGCTGGTGTTGGGGTCCCTGACCTAATGTCACCCCTTGCTCTCCCATCCCCCACACAGACAGTCCCGACTCCATCACAGTAATGCCCAGACATTTCATGTATGGAGCAACAGTAACACTGTGTGGCCATGCAGGGTAATGCCCAGAGCATTTCCTGCATGGAGCAAGAGTGACACCGTGTGGCCACATAGGGTAGTGCACAGAGCATTTCCCCGCATGGAGCTATGGTTCGGGAGCTCTGGGGTTGGGCCACTGTAGCTGGTGTTGGGAGTCCCAGGGGTTGGGCCCCTGGAGCTGGTGTTGGGGCCCCCAGGGGTTAGGCCCCTGGAGCTATGGTTCGGGCGCTCAGGGGTTTGGCCCCTGGAGCTGGTGTTGGGGCCCCCAGGGGTTGGGCCCCTGGAACTATGGTTCGGGCTCTCTGGGGTTGGGCCCCTGGAGCTGGTGTTGGGGCTCCCAGGGGTTGGGCTCTTGGAGCTGGTGTTGGGGTCCCCGGGGGTTGGGCCCCTGTAGCTGGGGTTGGGGCCCACGGGGGTTATACCCCTGGAGCTATGGTTCGTTCGCTCAGGGGTTGGGCCCCTGGAGCTGGTGTTGCGGCCCTCAGGGATTAGGCCCCTGGAGCTATGGTTCTGGCGCTCAGGGATTGGGCCCCTGGAGCTGGTTTTGGGGCCCCCAGGGGTTGAGCTCCTGGAGCAGGTGTTGGGGCCCCCAGGGGTTGGGCCCCTGGAGCTATGGTTTGGGCGCTCAGGGGTTGGGCCCCTGGAGCTGGTGTTGGGGCCCCCAGGGGTTCGGCCCCTGGAGCTATGGTTAGGGCGCTCCGGGGTTCGGCCCCTGGAACTTGTGTTGGGGCCCCCAGGGGCTGGGCTCCTGGAGCTCGTGTTGGGGCCCCCAGGGGTTGGGCCCCTGGAGCTGGGGTTGGGGCCCTCGGGGGTTAGGCCTCTGCAGCTATGGTTCGGGTGCTCAGGGGTTGGGCCCCTGGAGCTGGGGTTGGAGCCCCAGGGGTTAGACCCCTGGAGCTATGGTTCGGGCGCTCAGGGTTTGGGCCCCTGGAGCTGGTGTTGGGGCCTCCAGGGGTTGGGCCCCTGGAGCTGTGGTTTGGGCCCTCGGGGGTTAGGCCCGTGGAGCTATGGTTCTGGTGCTCAGGGATTGGGCCCCTGGAGCTGGTTTTGGGGCCCCCAGGGGTTGGGCTCCTGGAGCAGGTGTTGGGGCCCCCAGGGCTTGGGCCCCTGGAGCTATGGTTCGGGGGCTCAGGGATTGGGCCCCTGGAGCTGGTCTTGGGGCCTCAAGTGGTTGGGTCTCTGGAGCTTGGGTTGGGGCCTCCAGGGGTTAGGACCCTGGATATTTGGTTCGGCCGCTCATGGGTTGGGCCCCTGGAGCTGGTGTTGGGGCCCCAAGGGGTTGGGCCCCTGGAGCTGGGGTGGAGGGCCCCAGGGGTTGGGCCCCTGGAGCTGGTGTTGGGGCCCCCAGGGATTGGGCCCCTGGAGCTATGTTTCGGGCGCTCTGGGGTTGGGCCCCTGGAGCTGGTGTTGGGGACCCAGGTTTTAGGCCCGTGGAGCTATGGTTCAGGCACTCAGGGGTTGGACCCCTGGAGCTATGGTTCGGGCGCTCAGGGGTTGGTTCCCTGGAGCTAGGGTCGAGGGCCCCAGGGGTGAGGCCCCTGGAGCTGGTTTTGGGGCCCCCAGGTTTTGAGTTCCTGGAGATTGTATTGGGGCTCGGAGGGGTTGGGCCCCTGGAGCTGGTGTTGGGGCTCCCAGGGGTTGGGCTCTTGTAGCTGGTGTTGGGGTCCCCAGTGGTTGGGCCCCTGTAGCTGGGGTTGGGGCCCCCGGGGGTTAGACCCCTGGAGGTATGGTTCGGGCGCTCAGGGGTTGGACCCCTGAAGCTGGTGATGGGGCATCCAGGGGTTGGGCCCCTGGAGCTGGGGTTGGGGCCCCCGGGGGTTAGGCCCCTGGAGCTATGGTTCGTTCGCTCAGGGGTTGGGCCCCTGGAGCTGGTGTTGGGGCCCTCAGGGATTAGGCCCCTGGAGCTATGGTTCTGGCGCTCAGGGATTGGGACCCTGGAGCTGGTTTTGGGGCCCCCAGGGGTTGGGCTCCTGGAGCAGGTGTTGGGGGCCCCAGGGGTTGGGCCGCTGGAGCTGTGGTTGGGGCCCCCGGGGGTTAAGCCCCTGGAGCTTTGGTTCGGGCGCTCAGGGGTTGGGCCCCTGGAGCTGGTGTTGGGGACCCCAGGGGTTGGGCCCCTGGAGGTGGGGTTTGGGCCCCCAGGAGTTAGGCCCCTAGAGCTATGGTTCGGGCGCTCATGGGTTGGACCTGGAGCTGGTGAGGGGCCCCAGGGGTTAGGCCCCTGGAGCTATGTTTCGGGCGCTCAGGGGTTGGGCCCCTGGAGCTGGGGTTGGGGCCCCGGGGGTTACGCCCCTGGAGCTGGGGTTGGGCCCCAGGAGCTGGTGACGGGTCCCAGGGATTAGGCCCGTGGAGCAATGGTTCGGACGCTCAGGGGTTGGGCCCCTGGAGCTGGGGTCGAGGGCCCCAGGGGTTGGGCCCCTGGAGCTGGGGTTGGGGCCCCGGGGGTTACGCCCCTGGAGCTGGGGTTGGGGCCCCCAGGGTTTAGGCCCCTGGAGCTATGGTTCGGGCGCTCAGGGGTTTGGCCCCTGGAGCTGGTGTTGGAGCCCCCAGGGCTTGGGCCCCTGGAACTATGGTTCGGGCTCTCTGGGGTTGGGCCCCTGGAGCTGGTGTTGGGGCTCCCAGGGGTTGGGCTCTTGGAGCTGGTGTTGGGGTCCCCAGGGGTTGGGCCCCTGTAGCTGGGGTTGGGCCCCCGGGGGTTAGACCCCTGGAGCTATGGTTCGGGCGCTCAGGGGTTGGACCCCTGGAGCTGGTGTTGGGGCATCCAGGGGTTGGGCCCCTGGAGCTGGGGTTGGGGCCCCCGGGGGTTAGGCCCCTGGAGCTATGGTTCGTTCGCTCAGGGGTTGGCCCCTGGAGCTGGTGTTGGGGCCCTCAGGGATTAGGCCCCTGGAGCTATGGTTCTGGCGCTCAGGGATTGGGCCCCTGGAGCTCGTTTTGGGGCCCCCAGGGGTTGGGCTCCTGGAGCAGGTGTTGGGGCCCCCAGGGGTTGGGCCCCTGGAGCTGTGGTTGGGGCCTCCGGGGGTTAGGCACCTGGAGCTATGGTTTGGGTGCTCAGGGGTTGGGCCCCTGGAGCTGGGGTTGGGGCCCTCGGGGGTTAGGAATCTGCAGCTATGGTTCGGGCGCTCAGGGGTTGGGTCCCTGGAACTGGGGTCGAGGGCCCCAGGGGTTGGGCCCCTGGAGCTGGGTTTGGGGCCCCAGGGGTTAGACCCCTGGAGCTATGGTTCGGGCGCTCAGGGTTTGGGCCCCTGGAGCTAGTGGTGGGGCCCCCAGGGGTTGGGCCCCTGGAGCTGGGGTTGGGGCCCACAGGATTTAGGCCCCTGGAGCTATGGTTCTGGCTCTCAGGGGTTGGGCCCCTGGAGCTGGTGTTGGGGCCCCCAGGGGTTAGGCCCCTGGAGCTATGGTTCGGGCGCTTAGGGGTTGGGCCGCTGGAGCTGGTGTTGTGGCCTCTGATCTAATGTCACCCCTTCCTCTCCCATCCCCCACACAGACAGTCCCGACTCCATCACAGTAATGCCCAGACATTTCATGCATGGAGCAATAGTAACACTATGTGGCCATGCAGGGTAATGCCCAGAGCATTTCATGCATGGAGCAAGAGTGACCCCGTGTAGCCACATAGGGTAGTGCACAGAGCATTTCCCCGCATGGAGCTATGGTTCGGGAGCTCTGGGGTTGGGCCCCTGTAGCTGGTGTTGGGAGTCCCAGGGGTTGGGCCCCTGGAGCTGGTGTTGGGGCCCCAGGAGTTAAGCCCCTTGCGCTATGGTTCGGGCGCTCAGGGGTTGGGCCCTTGGAGCTGGCGTGCGGGCCCCCAGGGAATAGGCCCCTAGAGCTATGGTTTGGGAACTCTGGGGTTGGGCCCCTGGAGCTGGTGTTGGGGCTCCCAGGGGTTGGGCCCCTGGAGCTATGGTTCTGGCGCTCAGTGATTGGGCCCCTGGAGCTGGTTTTGGGGCCCCCAGGGGTTGGGCTCCTGAAGCAGGTGTTGGGGCCTCCAGGGGTTAGGCCACTGGAGGTGTTGTTCGGGCGCTCAGGGGTTGGGACCCTGGAGCTGGTGTTGGGGACCCAAGGAGTTGGGCCCCTGGAGCTGGTGTTGGGGCCCCAGGGGTTAGACCCCTTGAGCTGAGGCTCGGGTACTCAGGGGTTGGGCCGCTGGAGTTGGTGTTGCGGCCACCAGGGGTTGGGCCCCTGGAGCTATGGTTAGGGCGCTCCGGGGTTGGGCCCCTGGAACTTGTTTTGGGACCCCCAGGGGTTGGGCTCCTGGAGCTGGTGTTGGGGCCCCCAGGGGTTGGGCCCCTGGAGCTGTGGTTGGGGCCCTCGGGGGTTAGGCCCCTGGAGCTATGCTTCGGGCGCTCAGGGGTTGGGCCCCTGAAACTGGTGTTGGGGCCCCCAGGGGTTGGGCTCCTGGAGCTGGGGTTGGTGCCCTCGGGGGTTAGGCCCCTGCAGCTATGGTTCGGGGGCTCAGAGTTTGGGCCCCTGGAGCTGGTTTTGGGGCCTCCAGTGGTTGGGACTCTGGAGCTGGGGTTGGGGCCTCCAGGGGTTAGGCCCCTGGATATTTGGTTCGGCCGCTCATGGGTTGGGCCCCTGGAGCTGGTGTTGGGGCCCCAAGGGGTTGGGTCCCTGGAGCTGGTGTTGGGGACCCAGGGGTTAGGACCCTGGAGCTATGGTTCAGGCGCTCAAGGGTTGGGACCCTGGAGCTATGGTTCGGGCGCTCAGGGGTTGGGCCCCTGGAGCTGGGGTGGAGGGCCCCAGGGGTTGGGCCCCTGGAGCTGGTGTTGGGGCCCCCAGGGATTGGGCCCCTGGAGCTATGTTTCGGGCGCTCTGGGGTTGGGCCCCTGGAGCTGGTGTTGGGGACCCAGGTTTTAGGCCCGTGGAGCTATGGTTCAGGCACTCAGGGGTTGGACCCCTGGAGCTATGGTTCGGGCCCTCAGGGGTTGGTTCCCTGGAGCTAGGGTCGAGGGCCCCAGGGGTGGGGCCCCTGGAGCTGGTGTTGGGGCCCCCAGGTTTTTAGTTCCTGGAGATTGTGTTGGGGCTCGCAGGGGTTGGGCCCCTGGAGCTGTGGTTGGAGCCCCCAGGGTTTAGGCCCCTGGAGCTATGGTTCGGGCGCTGTGGGGTTGGGCCCCTGGAGCTGGTGTTGGGCCTCCCAGGTTTTGAGTTCTTGGAGATTGTGTTGGGGCTCGCAGGGATTGTGCCCCTGGAGCTGTGTTTGGGGCCCCCAGGGGTTGGGCCCCTGTAGCTGGGGTTGGGTCCCCCGGGGGTTATACCCCTGGAGGTATGGTTCGGGCGCTCAGGGGTTGGACCCCTGGAGCTGGTGTTGGGGCATCCAGGGGTTGGGCCCCTGGAGCTGGGATGGGGCCCCCGGGGGTTAGGCCCCTGGAGCTATGGTTCGTTCGCTCAGGGGTTGGGCCCCTGGAGCTGGTGTTGGGGCCCTCAGGGATTAGGCCCCTGGAGCTATGGTTCGGGCGCTCAGGGGTTGGGCCGCTGGAGCTGGTGTTGGGGTCCCTGACCTAATGTCACCCCTTGCTCTCCCATCCCCCACACAGACAGTCCCGACTCCATCACAGTAATGCCCAGACATTTCATGTATGGAGCAACAGTAACACTGTGTGGCCATGCAGGGTAATGCCCAGAGCATTTCCTGCATGCAGCAAGAGTGACACCGTGTGGCCACATAGGGTAGTGCACAGAGCATTTCCCCGCATGGAGCTATGGTTCGGGAGCTCTGGGGTTGGGCCGCTGTAGCTGGTGTTGGGAGTCCCAGGGGTTGGGCCCCTGGAGCTGGTGTTGGGGCCCCCAGGGGTTAGGCCCCTGGAGCTATGGTTCGGGCGCTCAGGGGTTTGGCCCCTGGAGCTGGTGTTGGTGTATCCAGGGGTTGGGCCCCTGGAGCTGGGGCTGGAGCCCCCAGGGGTTGGGCTCCTGGAGCTATGGTTCGTTCGCTCAGGGGTTGGGCCCCTGGAGCTGGTTTTGGGGCCCCCAGGGGTTGGGCTCCTGGAGCAGGTGTTTGGGCCCCCAGGGGTTGGACCCCTGGAGCTGTGGTTGGGGCCCCCGGGGGTTAGACCCCTGGAGCTATGGTTTGGGCGCTCAGGGGTTGGGCCCCTGGAGCTGGTGTTGGGGCCCCCAGGGGTTGGGCCCCTGGAGCTATGGTTAGGGCGCTCCGGGGTTCGGCCCCTGGAACTTGTGTTGGGGCCCCCAGGGGTTGGGCTCCTGGAGCTGGTGTTGGGGTCCCCAGGGGTTGGGCCCCTGAAGCTGGTGTTGGGGCCCCCAGGGGTTGGGCCCCTGGAGCAGGTGTTGGGGGCCCCAGGGGTTGGGCCGCTGGAGCTGTGGTTGGGGCCCCCGGGGGTTAAGCCCCTGGAGCTATGGTTCTGGCGCTCAGGGATTGGGACCCTGGAGCTGGTTTTGGGGCCCCCAGGGGTTGGGCTCCTGGAGCAGGTGTTGGGGGCACCAGGGGTTGGGCCGCTGGAGCTGTGGTTGGGGCCCCCGGGGGTTAAGCCCCTGGAGCTTTGGTTCGGGCGCTCAGGGGTTCGGCCCCTGGAGCTGGTGTTGGAGCCCCCAGGGGTTGGGCCCCTGGAGGTGGGGTTTGGGCCCCCAGGAGTTAGGCCCCTAGAGCTATGGTTCGGGCGCTCATGGGTTGGACCTGGAGCTGGTGTTGGGGCCCCAAGGGGTTGGGCCCCTGGAGCTGGTGAGGGGCCCCAGGGGTTAGGCCCCTGGAGCTATGGTTCGGGCGCTCAGGGGTTGGGCCCCTGGAGCTGGGGTTGGGGCCCCGGGGGTTACGCCCCTGGAGCTGGGGTTGGGCCCCTGGAGCTGGTGAAGGGTCCCAGGGGTTAGGCCCGTGGAGCTATGGTTCGGACGCTCAAGGGTTGGGCCCCTGGAGCTGGGGTCGAGGGCCCCAGGGGTTGGGCCCCTGGAGCTGGGGTTGGGGCCCCGGAGGTTACGCCCCTGGAGCTGGGGTTGGTGCCCCCAGGGTTTAGGCCCCTGGAGCTATGGTTCGGGCGCTCAGGGGTTTGGCCCCTGGAGCTGCTGTTGGGGCTCCCAGGGGTTGGGCTCTTGGAGCTGGTGTTGGGGTCCCCAGGGGTTGGGCCCCTGTAGCTGGGGTTGGGCCCCCGGGGGTTAGACCCCTGGAGCTAAGGTTCGGGCGCTCAGGGGTTGGACCCCTGGAGCTGGTGTTGGGGCATCCAGGGGTTGGGCCCCTGGAGCTGGGGTTGGGGCCCCCGGGGGTTAGGCCCCTGGAGATATGGTTCGTTCGCTCAGGGCTTGGGCCCCTGGAGCTGGTGTTGGGGCCCTCAGGGATTAGGCCCCTGGAGCTATGGTTCTGGCGCTCACGATTGGGCCCCTGGAGCTCGTTTTGGGGCCCCCAGGGGTTGGGCTCCTGGAGCAGGTGTTGGGGCCCCCAGCGGTTGGGCCCCTGGAGCTGTGGTTGGGGCCTCCGGGGGTTAGGCACCTGGAGCTATGGTTTCGGAGCTCAGGGGTTGGGCCCCTGGAGCTGGGGTTGGGGCCCTCGGGGGTTAGGCATCTGCAGCTATGGTTCGGGCGCTCAGGGGTTGGGTCCCTGGAATTGGGGTCGAGGGCCCCAGGGGTTGGGCCCCTGGAGCTGGGGTTGGGGCCCCAGGGGTTAGACCCCTGGAGCTATGGTTCGGGCACTCAGGGTTTGGGCCCCTGGAGCTATGGTTCGGGCTCTCAGGGGTTGGGCCCCTGGAGCTGGTGTTGGGGCCCCCAGGGGTTAGGCCCCTGGAGCTATGGTTCGGGCGCTCAGGGGTTGGGCCGCTGGAGCTGGTGTTGTGGCCTCTGACCTAATGTCACCCCTTGCTCTCCCATCCCCCACACAGACAGTCCCGACTCCATCACAGTAATGCCCAGACATTTAATGCGTGGAGCAAGAGTGACCCCGTGTGGCCACATAGGGTAGTGCACAGAGCATTTCCCCGCATGGAGCTATGGTTCGGGAGCTCTGGGGTTGGGCCCCTGTAGCTGGTGTTGGGAGTCCCAGGGGTTGGGCCCCTGGAGCTGGTGTTGGGGCCCCAGGAGTTAAGCCCCTTGCGCTATGGTTCGGGCGCTCAGGGGTTGGGCCCTTGGAGCTGGCGTGCGGGCCCCCAGGGAATAGGCCCCTAGAGCTATGGTTTGGGAACTCTGGGGTTGGGCCCCTGGAGCTGGTGTTGGGGCTCCCAGGGGTTGGGCCCCTGGAGCTGGTGTTGGGGCCCTCAGGGATTAGGCCCCTGGAGCTATGGTTCTGGCGCTCAGTGATTGGGCCCCTGGAGCTGGTTTTGGGGCCCCCAGGGGTTGGGCTCCTGAAGCAGGTGTTGGGGCTCCCAGGGGTTGGGCTCCTGGAGCTGGTGTTGGGGCCTCCAGGGGTTAGGCCACTGGAGGTGTTGTTCGGGCGCTCAGGGGTTGGGACCCTGGAGCTGGTGTTGGGGACCCCAGGAGTTGGGCCCCTGGAGTTGGTGTTGAGGCCCCAGGGGTTAGACCCCTTGAGCTGAGGCTCGGGCGCTTAGGGGTTGGGCCGCTGGAGTTGGTGTTGCGGCCACCAGTTGTTGGGCCCCTGGAGCTATGGTTAGGGCGCTCCGGGGTTGGGCCCCTGGAACTTGTGTTGGGACCCCCAGGGGTTGGGCTCCTGGAGCTGGTGTTGGGGCCCCCAGGGGTTGGGCCCCTGGAGCTGTGGTTGGGGCCCTCGGGGGTTAGGCCCCTGGAGCTATGGTTCGGGCGCTCAGGGGTTGGGCCCCTGAAACTGGTGTTGGGGCCCCCAGGGGTTGGTCTCCTGGAGCTGGGGTTGGTGCCCTCGGGGGTTAGGCCCCTGCAGCTATGGTTCGGGGGCTCAGGGATTGGGCCCCTGGAGCTGGTTTTGGGGCCTCCAGTGGTTAGGACTCTGGAGCTGGGGTTGGGGCCTCCAGGGGTTAGGCCCCTGGATATTTGGTTCGGCCGCTCATGGGTTGGGCCCCTGGAGCTGGTGTTGGGGCCCCAAGGGGTTGGGTCCCTGGAGCTGGTGTTGGGGACCCAGGGGTTAGGCCCCTGGAGCTATGGTTCAGGCGTTCAGGGGTTGGGCCCCTGGAGCTATGGTTCGGGCGCTCAGGGGTTGGGCCCCTGGAGCTGGGGTGGAGGGCCCCAGGGGTTGATCCCCTGGAGCTGGTGTTGGGGTCCCCAGGTTTTGGGCCCCTGTAGCTGGGGTTGGGCCCCCGGGGGTTAGACCCCTGGAGCTATGGTTCGGGCGCTCAGGGGTTGGACCCCTGGAGCTGGTTTTGGGGCATCCAGGGGTTGGGCCCCTGGAGCTGGGGTTGGGGCCCCCGGGGGTTAGGCCCCTGGAGCTATGGTTCTGGCGCTCAGGGATTGGGCCCCTGGAGCTCGTTTTGGGGCCCCCAGGGGTTGGGCTCCTGGAGCAGGTGTTGGGGCCCCCAGGGGTTGGGCCCCTGGAGCTGTGGTTGGGGCCCCCGGGGGTTAGGCCCCTGGAGCTATGGTTTGGGCGCTCAGGGGTTGGGCCCCTGGAGCTGGTGTTGGGGCCCCCAGGGGTTGGGCCCCTGGAGCTATGGTTAGGGCGCTCCGGGGTTTGGCCCCTGGAACTTGTGTTGGGGCCCCCAGGGGTTGGGCTCCTGGAGCTGGTGTTGGGGCCCCCAAAGGGTTGGGCCCCTGAAGCTGGTGTTGGGGCCCCCAGGGGTTGGGCCCCTGGAGCTGGGGTTGGGGCCCTCGGGGGTTAGGCCTCTGCAGCTATGGTTCGGGCTCTCAGGGGTTGGGTCCCTGGAACTGGGGTCGAGGGCCCCAGGGGTTGGGCTCCTGGAGCAGGTGTTGGGGCTCCCAGGGGTTGGGCTCCTGGAGCTGGTGTTGGGGCCTCCAGGGGTTAGGCCACTGGAGGTGTTGTTCGGGCGCTCAGGGGTTGGGCCCTTGGAGCTGGTGTTGGGGCCCCCAGGGATTAGGCCCCTGGAGCTAAGGTTCGGACGCTCAGGGGTTGGGACCCTGGAGCTGGTGTTGGGGACCCCAGGAGTTGGGCCCCTGGAGCTGGTGTTGGGGCCCCAGGGGCTAGGCCCCTTGAGCTAAGGCTCGGGCGCTCAGGGGTTGGGCCGCTGGAGTCGGTGTTGCGGCCACCAGGGGTTGGGCCCCTGGAGCTATGGTTAGGGCGCTCCGGGGTTGGGCCCCTGGAACTTGTGTTGGCACCCCCAGGGGTTGGGCTCCTGGAGCTGGTGTTGGGGCCCCCAGGGGTTGGGCCCCTGGAGCTGTGGTTGGGGCCCTCGGGGGTTAGGCCCCTGGAGCTATGGTTCGGGCCCTCAGGGGTTGGGCCCCTGAAACTGGTGTTGGGGCCCCAGGGATTGGGCCCCTGGAGCTGGGGTTGGGGCCCTCGGGGGTTAGGCCCCTGCAGCTATGGTTCGTTTCCTCAGGGGTTGGGCCCCTGGAGCTGGTGTTGGGGCCCTCAGGGATTAGGCCCCTGGAGCTATGGTTCTGGCGCTCAGGGATTGGGGCCCTGGAGATGGTTTTGGGGCCCCCAGGGCTTGGGCTCCTGGAGCAGGTGTTGGGGGCCCTAGGGCTTGGGCCGCTGGAGCTGTGGTTGGGGCCCCCGGGGGTTAAGCTCCTGGAGCTTTGGTTCGGGCGCTCAAGGGTTGGGCCCCTGGAACTGGTGTTGGGGCCCCCAGGGGTTGGGCCCCTGGAGGTGGGGTTTGGGCACCCAGGAGTTAGGCCCCTAGAGCTATGGTTCGGGCGCTCATGGGTTGGACCTGGAGCTGGCGTTGGGGCCCCAAGGGGTTGGGCCCCTGGAGCTGGTGAGGGGCCCCAGGGGTTAGGCCCCTGGAGCTATGGTTTGGGCTCTCAGGGGTTGGGCCCCTGGAGCTGGGGTCGAGGGCCCCAGGGGTTGGTCCCCTGGAGCTGGGGTTGGGGCCCCGGGAGTTACGCCCCTGGAGCTGGGGTTGGGCCCCTGGAGCTGGTGAGGGGTCCAAGGGGTTAGGCCCGTGGAGCTATGATTCGTTCGCTCAGGGGTTGGGCCCCTGGAGCTGGTGTTGGGGCCCTCAGGGATTAGGCCCCTGGAGCTATGGTTATGGCGCTCAGGGATTAGGCCCCTGGAGCTCGTTTTGGGGCCCCCAGGGGTTGGGCTCCTGGAGCAGGTGTTGGGGCCCCCAGGGGTTGGGCCTCTGGAGCTGTGGTTGGGGCCCCCGGGGCTTAGGCCCCTGGAGCTATGATTTGGGCGCTCAGGGGTTGGGCCCGTGGACCTGGTGTTGGGGCCCCCGGGGTTGGGCCCCTGGAGCTATGGTTAGGGCGCTCCGGGGTTCGGCCCCTGGAACTTGTGTTGGGGCCCACAGGGGTTGGGCTCCTGGAGCTGGTGTTGGGGCCCCCAAGGGTTGGGCCCCTGAAGCTGGTGTTGGGGCCCCCAGGTTTTGAGTTCCTGGAGATTGTGTTGGGGCTCGCAGGGGTTGGGCCCCTGGAGCTGGTGTTGGGGCCCCCATTGTTTGGGCCCCTGGAGGTGGGGTTTGGGCCCCCAGGAGTTAGGCCCCTAGAGCTATGGTTCGGGCGCTCATGGGTTGGGCCCCTGGAGCTGGTGTTGGGGCCCCAAGGGGTTGGGCCCCTGGAGCTGGTGAGGGGCCCCAGGGGTTAGGCCCCTGGAGCTATGGTTCGGGCGCTCAGGGGTTGGGCCCCTGGAGCTGGGGTCGAGGGCCCCAGGGGTTGGGCCCCTGGAGCTGGGGTTGGGGCCCCGGGGCTTACGCCCCTGGAGCTGGGGTTTGGCCCCTGGAGCTGGTGAGGGGCCCCAGGGGTTAGGCCCCTGGAGCTATGGTTCGGGCGCTCAGGGGTTGGTCCCCTGGAGCTGGGGTCGAGGGCCCCAGGGGTTGAGCCCCTGGAGCTCGGTTTGGGGCCCCGGGTGTTACGCCCCTGGAGCTGGGGTTGGGGCCCCCAGGGGTTAGGCCCCTGGAGCTATGGTTCGGGCGCTCAGGGTTTTGGCCCCTGGAGCTGGTGTTGCGGCCCACAGGGGTTGGGCCCCTGGAACTATGGTTCGGGCTCTCTGGGGTTGGGCCCCTGGAGCTGGTGTTGGGGCTCCCAGGAGTTGGGCTCTTGGAGCTGGTGTTGGGGTCCCCAGGGGTTGGGCCCCTGTAGCTGGGGTTGGGGCCCCCGGGGGTTATGCCCCTGGAGCTATGGTTCGGGCGCTCAGGGGTTGGACCCCTGGAGCTGGTGTTGGGGCATCCAGGGGTTGGGCCCCTGGAGCTGGGGTTGTTGCCCCCGGGGGTTAGGCCCCTGGAGCTATGGTTCGTTCGCTCAGGTGTTGGGCCCCTGGAGCTGGTGTTGGGGCCCTCAGGGATTAGGCCCCTGGAGCTATGGTTCTGGCGCTCACGGATTGGGCCCCTGGAGCTGGTTTTGGGGCCCCCAGGGGTTGGGCTCCTGGAGCAGGTGTTGGGGCCCCCAGGGGTTGGGCCCCTGGAGCTGTGGTTGGGGCCCCCGGGGGTTAGGCTCCTGGAGCTATGGTTTGGGCGCTCAGGGGTTTTGCCCCTGGAGCCGGTGTTGGGGCTCCCAGGGGTTGGACCCCTGGAGCTATGGTTAGGGCGTTCCGGGGTTCGGCCCCAGGAACTTGTGTTGGGGCCCCCAGGGGTTGGGCTCCTGGAGCTGGTGTTGGGGCCTCCAGGGGTTGGGCCCCTGAAGCTCGTGTTGGGGCCCCCATGGGTTGGGCCCCTGGAGCTGGGGTTGGGGCCCTCGGGGGTTAGGCCTCTGCAGCTATGGTTCGGGCGCTCAGGGGTTGGGCCCCTGGAACTGTGGTCGAGGGCCCCAGGGGTTGGGCCCCTGGAGCTGGGTTTGGGGCCCCAGGGGTTAGACCCCTGTTTCTATGGTTCGGGCGCTCAGGCTTTGGGCCCCTGGAGCTGGTGGTGGGGCCCCCAGGGGTTGGGCCCCTGGAGCTGGGGTTGGGGCCCACAGGATTTAGGCCCCTGGAGCTATGGTTCGGGCTCTCAGGGGTTGGGCCGCTGGAGCTGGTGTTGGGGCCCCTGACCTAATGTCACCCCTTGCTCTCCCATCCCCCACACAGACAGTCCCGACTCCATCACAGTAATGCCCAGATATTTCACGCATGGAGCAACAGTAACACTGTGTGACCATGCAGGGTAATGCCCAGAGCATTTCCTGCACGGGGCAAGAGTGACACCGTGTGGCCACATAGGGTAGTGCACAGAGCATTTCCCCGGACGGAGCTATGGTTCGGGAGCTCTGGGGTTGGGCCCCTGTAGCTGGTGTTGGGAGTCCCAGGGGTTGGGCCCCTGGAGCTGGTGTTGGGGCCCCAGGGGTTAAGCCCCTTGCGCTATGGTTCGGGCGCTTAGGGGTTGGGCCCTTGGAGCTGGCGTGCGGGCCCCCAGGGAATAGGCCCCTAGAGCTATGGTTTGGAAACTCTGGGGTTGGGCCCCTGGAGCTGGTGTTGGGGATTCCAGGGGTTAGGCCCCTGGAGGTATTGTTCGGGCGCTCAGGGGTTGGGCCCTTGGAGCTGGTGTTGGGGCCCCCAGGGATTAGGCCCCTGGAGCTAAGGTTCGGGCGCTCAGGGGTTGGGACCCTGGAGCTGGTGTTGGGGACCCCAGGAGTTGGGACCCTGGAGCTGGTGTTGGGGCCCCAGGGGTTAGGCCCCTTGAGCTAAGGATCGGCCGCTCAGGGGTTGGGCCGCTGGAGTTGGTATTGTTGCCACCAGGGGTTGGGCCCCTGGAGCTATGGTTAGGGCGCTCCGGGGTTGGGCCCCTGGAACTTGTGTTGGGACCCCCAGGGGTTGGGCTCCTGGAGCTGGTGTTGGGGCCCCCAGGGGTTGGGCCCCTGGAGCTGTGGTTGGGGCCCTCGGGGGTTAGGGCCCTGGAGCTATGGTTCGGGCGCTCAGGGGTTGGGCCCCTGAAACTGGTGTTGGGGCCCCCAGGGGTTGGGCCCCTGGAGCTGGGGTTGGGGCCCTCGGGGGTTAGGCCCCTGCAGCTATGGTTCGGGGGCTCAGGGATTGGGCCCCTGGAGCCGGTTTTGGGGCCTCCAGTGGTTGGGACCCTGGAGCTGGGGTTGGGGCCTCCAGGGGTTAGGCTCCTGGATCTTTGGTTCGGCCGCTCATGGGTTGGGCCCCTGGAGCTTGTGTTGGGGCCCCAAGGGGTTGGGCCCCTGGAGCTGGTGTTGGAGACCCAGGGGTTAGGCCCCTGGAGCTATGGTTCAGGCGCTCTGTGGTTGGGCCCCTGGAGCTGGGGTCGAGGGCCCCAGGGGTTGGGCCCCTGGAGCTGGGGTTGGGGCCCCGGGTGTTACCTCCCTGGAGCTGGGGTTGGGGCCCCCAGGGGTTAGGCCCCTGGAGCTATGGTTCGGGCGCTCAGGGGTTTGGCCCCTGGAGCTGGTGTTGGGGCTCCCAGGAGTTGGGCTCTTGGAGCTGGTGTTGGGGTCCCCAGGGGTTGGGCCCCTGTAGCTGGGGTTGGGGCCCACGGGGGTTATGCCCCTGGAGCTATGGTTCGGGCGCTCAGGGGTTGGACCCCTGGAGCTGGTGTTGCGACATCCAGGGGTTGGGCCCCTGGAGCTGGGGTTGGGGCCCCCGGGGGTTAGGCCCCTGGAGCTATGGTTCTGGCGCTCAGGGATTGGGCCCCTGGAGCTGGTTTTGGGGCCCCCAGGGGTTGGGCTCCTGGAGCAGGTGTTGGGGCCCCCAGGGGTTGGGCCCCTGGAGCTGTGCTTGGGGCCCCCGGGGGTTAGGCCCCTGGAGCTATGGTTTGGGCGCTCAGGGGTTGGGCTCCTGGAGCCGGTGTTGGGGCTCCCAGGGGTTGGACCCCTGGAGCTATGGTTAGGGCGTTCCGGGGTTCGGCCCCAGGAACTTGTGTTGGGGCCCTCAGGGGTTGGGCTTCTGGAGCTGGTGTTGGGGCTTCCAGGCGTTGGGCCCCTGAAGCTCGTGTTGGGGCCCCCAGGGGTTGGGCCCCTGGAGCTGGGGTTGGGGCCCTCGGGGGTTAGGCCTCTGCATCTATGGTTCGGGCGCTCAGGGGTTGGGCCCCTGGAACTGTGTTCGAGGGCCCCAGGGGTTGGGCCTCTGGAGCTGGGGTTGGGGCCCCAGGGGTTAGACCCCTGGAGCTATGGTTCGGGCGCTCAGGGTATGGGCCCCTGGAGCTGGTGGTGGGGCCCCCAGGGGTTGGGCCCCTGGAGCTGGGGTTGGGGCCCACAGGATTTAGGCCCCTGGAGCTATGGTTCGGGCGCTCAGGGGTTGGGCCGCTGGAGCTGGTGTTGGGGCCCCTGACCTAATGTCACCCCTTGCTCTCCCATCCCCCACACAGACAGTCCCGACTCCATCACAGTAATGCCCAGACATTTCACGCATGGAGCAACAGTAACACTGTGTGGCCATGCAGGGTAATGCCCAGAGCATTTCCTGCATGGAGCAAGATTGACACCGTGTGGCCACATAGGGTAGTGCACAGAGCATTTCCCCGGACGGAGCTATGGTTCGGGAGCTCTGGGGTTGGGCCCCTGTAGCTGGTGTTGGGAGTCCCAGGGGTTGGGCCCCTGGAGCTGGTGTTGGGGCCCCAGGGGTTAAGCCCCTTGCGCTATGGTTCGGGCGCTTAGGGGTTGGGCCCTTGGAGCTGTGGTTGGGGCCCTCGGGGGTTAGGCCCCTGGAGCTATGGTTCGGGCGCTCAGGGGTTGGGCCCCTGAAACTGATGTTGGGGCCCCCAGGGGTTGGGCCCCTGGAGCTGGGGTTGGGGCCCTCGGGGGTTAGGCCCCTGCAGCTATGGTTCGGGGGCTCAGGGATTGGGCCCCTGGAGCCGGTTTTGGGGCCTCCAGTGGTTGGGACCCTGGATCTTTGGTTCGGCCGCTCATGGGTTGGGCCCCTGGAGCTTGTGTTGGGGCCCCAAGGGGTTGGGCCCCTGGAGCTGGTGTTGGAGACCCAGGGGTTAGGCCCCTGGAGCTATGGTTCAGGCGCTCAGGGGTTGGGCCCCTGGAGCTATGATTCGGGCGCTCAGGGGTTGGGCCCCTGGAGCTGGGGTGGAGGGCCCCAGGGGTTGGGCCCCTGGAGCTGGTGTTGGGGCCCCCAGGGATTGGGCCCCTGGAGCTATGTTTCGGGCGCTCTGGGGTTGGGCCCCTGGAGCTGGTGTTGGGGACCCAGGTTTTAGGCCCGTGGAGGTATGGTTCAGGCACTCAGGGGTTTGGCCCCTGGAGCTGGTGTTGGGGCCCCCAGGGGTTGGGCCCCTGGAACTATGGTTCGGGCTCTCTGGGGTTGGGCCCCTGGAGCTGGTGTTGGGGCTTCCAGGGGTTGGGCTCTTGGAGCTGGTGTTGGGTTCCCCAGGGGTTGGGCCCCTGTAGCTGGGGTTGGGGAGCCCGGGGGTTAGGCCCCTGGAGCTATGGTTCGTTCGCTCAGGGGTTGGGCCCCTGGAGCTGGTGTTGGGGCCCTCAGGGATTAGGCCCCTGGAGCTATGGTTCTGGCGCTCAGGGATTGGGCCCCTGGAACTGGTTTTGGGGCCCCCAGGGGTTGGGCTCCTGGAGCAGGTGTTGGTGCCCCCAGGGGTTGGGCCCCTGGAGCTGTGGTTGGGGCCCCCGGGGGTTAGGCCCCTGGAGCTATGGTTTGGGCGCTCAGGGGTTGGGCCCCTGGAGCCGGTGTTGGGGCTCCCAGGGGTTGGACCCCTGGAGCTATGGTTAGGGCGCTCCGGGGTTCAGGCCCTGGAACTTGTGTTGGAGCCCAGAGGGGTTGGGCTCCTGGAGCTGGTGTTGGGGCCCCCAGGGGTTGGGCCCCTGAAGCTGTTGTTGGGGCCCCCAGGGGTTGGGCCCCTGGAGCTGGGGTTTTGGCCCTCAGGGGTTAGGCCTCTGCAGCTATGGTTCGGGCGCTCAGGGGTTGGGCCCTTGGAGCTGGGGTGCGGGCCCCCAGGGAATAGGCCCCTAGAGCTATGGTTTGGGCATCTGGGGTTGGGCCCCTGGAGCTGGTGTTGGGGCCTCCAGGGGTTAGGCCCCTGGAGGTATTGTTCGGGCGCTCAGGGATTGGGCCCTTGGAGCTGGTGTTGGTGCCCCAGGGGTTGGGCCCCTGGAGCTAAGGTTCGGGCGCTCAGGGGTTGGGACCCTGGAACTTGTGTTGGGACCCCCAGGGGTTGGGCACCTGGAGCTGTGGTTGGGGCCCTCGGGGGTTAGGCCCCTGGAGCTATGGTTCTGGCGCTCAGGGATTGGGCCCCTGGAGCTGGTTTTGGGGCCCCCAGGGGTTGGGCCCCTGGAGCTGTGGTTGGGGCGCTCAGGGGTTGGGCCCCTGTAGCTGGTGTTTGGACCCCCAGGGGTTGGGCCCCTGAAGCTGGGGTTCGGGCCCCCGGGGGTTAGGCCTCTGGAGCTATGGTTCGGGCTCTCAGGGATTGAGCCCCTGGAGCTGGTTTTGAGGCCCCCAGGGGTTGGGCCCCTGGAGCTTGTGTTGGGTCCCCAAGGGGTTTTGCCCCTTGAGCTGGTGTTGGGGACCCAGGGGTTAGGCCCCTGGAGCTATGGTTCGGGCGCTCAGGGGTTTGGCCCCTGGAGCTGGTGTTGGGGTCCCCAGGGGTTGGGGCCCTGGAACTATGGTTCGGGCTCTCTGGGGTTGGGCCCCTGGAGCTGGTGTTGGGGCTCCCAGGGGTTGGGCTCTTGGAGCTGGTGTTGGGGTCCCCAGGGGTTGGGCCCCTGTAGCTGGGTTTGGGTCCCCCGGGGGTTAGGCCCCTGGATCTATGGATCGTTCGCTCAGGGGTTGGGCCCCTGGAGCTAGTGTTGGGGCCCTCAGGGATTAGGCCCCTGGAGCTATGGTTCTGGCGCTCAGGGATTGGGCCCCTGGAGCTGGTTTTGGGGCCCCCAGGGTTGGGCTCCTGGAGCAGGTGTTGGGGACCCCAGGGGTTGGGCCCCTGGAGCTGTGGTTGGGGCCCCCGGGGGTTAGGCCCCTGGAGCTATGGTTTGGGCGCTCTGGGGTTGGGCCCCTGGAGCTGGTGTTGGGGCCCCCAGGGGTTGGGCTCCTGGAGCTGGTGTTGGGGCCCCCATGGGCTGGGCCCCTGAAGCTGGTGTTGGGGCCCCCAGGGGTTTTGCCCCTGGAGCTGGGGTTGGGGCCCTCGGGGGTTATACCTCTGCAGCTATGGTTCGGGCGCTCAGGGGTTGGGCCCCTGGAACTGGGGTCGAGGGCCCCAAGGGTTGGGCCCCTGGAGCTGGGGTTGGGGCCCCAGGGGTTAGACCCCTGGAGCTATGGTTCGGGCGCTCAGGGTTTGGGCCCCTGGAGCTGGTGGTGGGGCCCCCAGGGGTTGGGCCCATGGAGTTGGGGTTGGGGCCCACAGGATTTAGGCCCCTGGAGCTATGGTTCGGGCTCTCAGGGGTTGCGCCCCTGGAGCTGGTGTTGGGGCCCCCAGGGGTTAGGCCCCTGGAGCTATGGTTCGGGCCCCCAGGGGTTGGGCCGCTGGAGCTGGTGTTGGGGCCCCTGACCTAATGTCACCCCTTGCTCTCCCATCCCCCACACAGACAGTCCCGACTCCATCACAGTAATGCCCAGACATTTCACGCATGGAGCAAAAGTAACACTGTGTGGCCATGCAGGGTAATGCCCAGAGCATTTCCTGCAAGGAGCAAGAGTGACACCATGTGGCCACATAGGGTAGTGCACAGAGCATTTCCCCGCATGGAGCTATGGTTCGGGAGCTCTGGGGTTGGGCGCCTGGAGCTGGTGTTGGGGCCCCAGGGGTTAAGCCCCTTGCGCTATGGCTCGGGCGCTCAGGGGTTGGACCCTTGGAGCTGGCGTGCGGGCCCCCAGGGAATAGGCCCCTAGAGCTATGGTTTGGGCACTCTGGGGTTGGACCCCTGGAGCTGGTGTTGGGGCCTCCATGGGTTAGGCCCCTGGAGGTATTGTTCGGGCGCTCTGGGGTTGGGCCCTTGGAGCTGGTGTTGGGGCCTCCAGGGATTAGGCCCCTGGAGCTAAGGTTCGGGCGCTCAGGGGTTGGGACCCTGGAGCTGGTGTTGGGGACCCCAGGAGTTGGGCCCCTGGAGCTGGTGTTGGGGCCCCAGGGGTTAGGCCCCTTGAGCTAAGGCTCGGGCGCTCAGGGGTTGGGCCGCTGGAGTTGGTGTTGCGGCCACCAGGGGTTGGGCCCCTGGTGCTATGGTTCGGGCGCTCAGGGGTTGGGCCCCTGAAACTGGTGTTGGGGCCCCCAGGGGTTGGGCCCCTGGAGCTGGGGTTGGGGCCCTCGGGAGTTAGGCCCCTGCAGCTATGGTTCGGGGGCTCAGGGATTGGGCCCCTGGAGCTGGTTTTGGGGCCTCCAGTGGTTGGGACCCTGGAGCTGGTGTTGGGGACCCAGGGGTTAGGCCCCTGGAGCTATGGTTCAGGCGCTCAGGGGTTGGGCCCCTGGAGCTATGTTTCGGGCGCTCCGGGATTGGGCCCCTGGAGCTGGTGTTGGGGACCCAGGTTTTAGGCCCGTGGAGCTATGGTTCAGGCACTCAGGGGTTGGAACCCTGGAGCTATGGTTCGGGCGCTCAGGGGTTGGTTCCCTGGAGCTAGGGTCGAGGGCCCCAGGGGTGGGGCTCCTGGAGCTGGTGTTGGGGCCCCCAGGTTTTGAGTTCCTGGAGATTGTGTTGGGCCTCGCAGGGGTTGGGCCCCTGGAGCTGTGGTTGGGGCCCCCAGGGTTTAGGCCCCTGGAGCTATGGTTCGGGTGCTGTGGGGTTGGGCCCCTGGAGCTGGTGTTGGGGCCCCCAGGTTTTGAGTTTCTGGAGATTGTGTTGGGGCTCGCAGGGGTTGGGCCCCTGGAGCTGTGGTTGGGGCCCCCAGGGGTTAGGCCCCTGGAGCTATGGTTCGGGCGCTCAGGGTTTTGGCCCCTGGAGCTGGTGTTGGGGCCCCCAGGGGTTGGGCCCCTGGAGGTGGGGTTTGGGCCCCCAGGAGTTAGGCCCCTAGAGCTATGGTTCGGGCGCTCATGGGTTGGGCCCCTGGAGCTGGTCTTGGGGCCCCAAGGGGTGGGGCCCCTGGAGCTGGTGAGGGGCCCCAGGGGTTAGGCCCCTGGAGCTATGGTTCGGGCGCTCAGGGGTTGGGCCCCTGGAGCTGGGGTCGAGGGCCCCAGGGGTTGGGCCCCTGGAGATAGGGTTGGGGCCCCGGGGGTTACGCCCCTGGAGCTGGGGTTGGGCCCCTGGAGCTGGTGAGGGGCCCCAGGGGTTAGGGCCCTGGAGCTATGGTTCGGACGCTCAGGGGTTGGGCCCCTGGAGCTGGGGTCAAGGGCCCCAGGGGTTGGGCCTCTGGAGCTGGGGTTGGGGCCCCGGGGTTACGCCCCTAGAGCTGGTGTTGGGGCCTTCAGGGGTTAGGCCCCTGGAGCTATGGTTCGGGTGCTCAGGGGCTTGCCCCTGGAGCTGGTGTTGGGGCCCCGAGGGGTTGGGCCCCTGGAACTATGGTTCGGGCTCTCTGGGGTTGGGCCCCTGGAGCTGGTGTTGGGGCTCCCAGGGGTTGGGCTCTTGGAGCTGGTGTTGGGGTTCCCAGGGGTTGGGCCCCTGTAGCTGGGGTTGGGGTCCCCGGGGGTTAGACCCCTGGAGCTATGGTTCGGGCGCTCAGGGGTTGGACCCCTGGAGCTGGTGTTGGTGCATACAGGGGTTTTGCCCCTGGAGCTGGGGTTGGGGCCCCCGGGGGTTAGGCCCCTGGAGCTATGGTTCGTTCGCTCAGGGGTTGGGCCCCTGTAGCTGGTGTTGGGAGTCCCAGGGGTTGGGCCCTTGGAGCTGGCGTGCGGGCCCCCAGGGAATAGGCCCCTAGAGCTATGGTTTTGGCACTCTGGGGTTGGGCCCCTGGAGCTGGTGTTGGGGCTCCCAAAGGTTGGGCCCCTGGAGCTGGTGTTGAGGCCCTCAGGGATTAGGCCCCTGGAGCTATGGTTCTGGCGCTCAGGGATTGGGCTCCTGGAGCTGGTTTTGGGGCCCCCAGGGGTTGGGCTCATGGAGCAGGTGTTGGGGCCCCCGGGGTTGGGCCCCTGGAGCTGTGGTTGGGGCCCCCGGGGGTTAGGCCCCTGGAGCTATGGTTCGGGCGCACAGGGATTGAGCCCCTGGAGCTGGTTTTGGGGCCCCCAGGGGTTGGGCCCCTGGAGCTGGGATTGGGGCCTCCAGGGGTTAGGCCCCTGGAGCTTTGGTTGGGGCGCTCAGGTGTTGGGCCCCTGGAGCTTGTGTTGGGTCCCCAAGGGGTTTTGCCCCTGGAGCTGGTGTTGGGGACCCAGGGCTTAGGCCCCTGGAGCTATGGTACGGGCGCACAGGGTTTGGGCCCCTGGAGCTATAGTTCGGGCGCTCAGCTGTTGGGCCCCTGGAGCTGGGGTGGAGGGCCCCAGGGGTTGGGCCCCTGGAGCTAGTGTTGGGGCCCTCAGGGATTGGGCCCCTGGAGCTATGTTTCGGGCGCTCTGGGGTTGGGCCCCTGGAGCTAGTGTTGGGGCCCCCAGGGGTTGGGTCCCTGGAGCTGGTGGTGCCCGCAGGGGTTGGGCCGCTGGAGCTGGTGTTGCGGCCACCAGGGGTTGGGCCCCTGGAGCTATGGTTAGGGCGCTCCGGGGTTGGGCCCCTGGAACTTGTGTTGGGACCCCCAGGGGTTGGGCTCCTGGAGCTGGTGTTGGGGCCCCCAGGGGTTGGGCCCCTGGAGCTGTGGTTGGGGCCCTCGGGGGTTAGGCCCCTGGAGCTATGGTTCGGGCACTCAGGGGTTCGGCCCCTGAAACTGGTGTTGGGGCCCCCAGGGGTTGGGCCCCTGGAGCTGGTGTTGGGGACCCAGGGGTTAGGCCCCTGGAGCTATGGTTCGGGCGCTCAGGGGTTGGGGCCCTGGAGCTGGGGTGGAGGGCCCCAGGGGTTGGGCCCCGTAGCTGGTGTTGGGGCCCCCAGGGATTGGGCCCCAGGAGCTATGTTTTGGGCGCTCTGGGGTTGGGCCCCTGGAGCTGGTGTTGGGGACCCAGGTTTTAGGCCCGTGGAGCTATGGTTCAGGCATTCAGGGGTTGGACCCCTGGAGCTATGGTTCGGGCGCTTAGGGGTTGGTTCCCTGGAGCTAGGGTCGAGGGCCAAAGGGGTGGGGCCCCTGGAGCTGGTGTTGGGGCCCCCAGGTTTTGAGTTCCTTTAGATTGTGTTGGGGGTCGCAGGGGTTGGGCCCCTGGAGCTGTGGTTGGGGCCCCCAGGGTTTAGGCCCCTGGAGCTATGGTTCGGGCGCTGTGGGGTTGGGCCCCTGGAGCTGGTGTTGGGGCCCCCAGGGGTTGGGCCCCTGGAGGTGGGGTTTGGGCCCCCAGGAGTTAGGCCCCTAGAGCTATGGTTCGGGCGCTCATGGGTTGGGCCCCTGGAGCTGGTGTTGGGGCCCCAAGGGGTTGGGCCCCTGGAGCTGGTGAGGGGCCCCAGGGGTTAGGCCCCTGGAGCTATGGTTCGGGCGCTCAGGGGTTGGGCCCCTGGAGCTGGGGTCGAGGGCCCCAGGGGTTGGGCCCCTGGAGCTGGGTTTGGGGCCCCGGGGGTCACTCCCCTGGAGCTGGGGTTGGGCCCCTGGAGCTGGTGAGGGGCCCCAGGGGTTAGGCTCCTGGAGCTATGGTTCGGACGCTCAGGGGATGGGCCCCTGGAGCTGGGGTCGAGGGCCCCAGGGGTTGGGCCCCTGGAGCTGGGGTTGGGGCCCCGGGGGTTACGCCCCTGGAGCTGGGGTTGGGGCCCCCAGGGGTTAGGCCCCTGGAGCTAAGGTTCGGGCGCTCAGGGGTTTGGCTCCTGGAGCTGGTGTTGGGGCTCCCAGGGGTTGGGCTCTTGGAGCTGGTGTTGGGGTCCCCAGGGGTTGGGCCGCTGTAGCTGGGGTTGGGGCCCCCGGGGGTTAGGCCCCTGGAGCTATGGTTCGTTCTCTCAGGGGTTGGGCACCTGGAGCTGGTGTTGGGGCCCTCAGGGATTAGGCCCCTGGAGCAATGGTTCCGGCGCTCAGGGATTTGGCCCCTGGAGCTGGTTTTGGGGCCCCCAGGGGTTGGGCTCCTGGAGCAGGTGTTGGGGCCCCCAGGGGTTGGGCCCCTGGAGCTGGGGTTCGGGCCCCCGGGGGTTAGGCCCCTGGAGCTTTGGTTCGGGCGCTCAGGGGTTGGGCCCCTGGAGCTTGTGTTGGGTCCCCAAGGGGTTTTGCCCCTGGAGCTGGTGTTGGGGACCCAGGGGTTAGGCCTCTGGAGCTATGGTTCGGGCGCACAGGGGTTGGGCCCCTGGAGCTATAGTTCGGGCGCTCAGCGGTTGGGCCCCTGGAGCTGGGGTGGAGGGCCCCAGGGGTTGGGCCCCTGGAGCTAGTGTTGGGGCCCCAAGGGATTGGGCCCCTGGACCTGGTGGTGCCCGCAGTGGTCGGGCCCCTGGAGCTGTGGTTGGGGCCCCCAGGGGTTCAGACCCTGGAGCTGGGGTTGGGGCCCCGGGGGTTAGGCCCCTGGAGCTATGGTTTGGGCGCTCAGGGGTTGGGCCCCTGGAGCTGGTGTTCGGGTCCCTAGTGGTTGGGCCCCTGGAGCTATGGTTATGGCGCTCCGGTGTTCAGTCCCTGGAACTTGTGTTGGGGCCCCCAGGGGTTGGGCTCCTGGAGCTGGTGTTGTGGCCCCCAGGGGTTGGGCCCCTGAAGCTGGTGTTGGGGCCCCCAGGGGTTGGGCCCCTGGAGCTGGGGTTGGGGCCATCGGGGGTTAGGCCTCTGCAGCTATGGTTCGGGCGCTCAGGGGTTGGGCCCCTGGAACTGGGGTCGAGGGCCCCAGGGGTTGGGCCCCTGGAGCTGGGGTTGGGGACCCCAGGGGTTAGGCCTCTGGAGCTATAGTTCGGACGCTCAGGGGTTGGGCCGCTGGAGTTGGTGTTGGGGCCCCTGACCTAATGTCACCCCTTGCTCTCCCATCCCCCACACAGACAGTCCCGACTCCATCACAGTAATGCCCAGACATTTCACGCATGGAGCAACAGTAAGACTGTGTGGCCATGCAGGGTAATGCCCAGAGCATTTCCTGCATGGAGCAAGAGTGACACCGTGTGGACACATAGGGTAGTGCACAGAGCATTTCCCAGCATGGAGCTATGGTTCGGGAGCTCTGGGGTTGGGCCCCTGTAGCTGGTGTTGGGAGTCCCAGGGGTTGGGCCCCTGGAGCTGGTGTTGGGGCCCCAGGGGTTAAGCCCCTTGCGCTATGGTTCGGGCGCTCAGGGGCTGGGACCTTGGAGCTGGTGTTGGGACCTCCAGGGGTTAGGACCCTGGAGGTATTGTTCGGGCACTCAGGGGTTGGGCCCTTGGAGCTGGTGTTTGGGCTCCCAGGGATTAGGCCCCTGGAGCTAAGGTTCGGGCGCTCAGGGGTTGGGTCCCTGGAGCTGGTGTTGGGGACCCCAGGAGTTGGGCCCCTGGAGCTGGTGTTGGGGCCCCAGGGGTTAGGCCCCTTGAGCTAAGGCTCGGGCGCTCAGGGGTTGGGCCGCTGGAGTTGGTGTTGCGGCCACCAGGGGTTGGGCCCCTGGAGCTATGGTTAGGGCGCTCCGGGGTTGGGCCCCTGGAACTTGTGTTGGGACCCCCAGGGGTTGGGCTCCTGGAGCTGGTGTTGGGGCCCCCAGGGGTTGGGCCCCTGGAGCTGTGGTTGGGGCCCTCGGGGGTTGGGCCCCTGGAGCTATGGTTCGGGCGCTCAGGGGTTGGGGCCCTGGAGCTGGGTTGGAGGGCCCCAGGGTTTGGGCCCCTGGAGCTGGTGTTGGGACCCCCAGGGATTGGGCCCCTGGAGCTATGTTTCGGGCGCTCTGGGGTTGGGCCCCTGGAGCTGGTGTTGGGGACCCAGGTTTTAGGCCCGTGGAGCTATGGTTCAGGCACTCAGGGGTTGGACCCCTGGAGCTATGGTTCGGGCGCTCAGGGGTTGGTTCCCTGGAGCTAGTGTCGAGCGCCCCAGGGGTGGGGCCCCTGGAGCTGGTGTTGGGGCCCCCAGGTTTTGAGTTCCTGGAGCTGGTGTTGGGGCCCCTGGGGGTTAGAGGAGCTATGGTTCGGGCGCTCAGGGGTTGGACCCCTGGAGCTGGTGTTGGGGCATCCAGGGGTTGGGTCCCTGGAGCTGGGGTTAGGGCCCCCGGGGGTTAGGCCCCTGGAGCTATGGCTTGGGCGCTCAGGGGTTGGGGCCCTGGAGCTGGTGTTGTGGCCCCCAGGGGTTGGGCCCCTGGAGCTATGGTTAGGGCGCTCCGGGGTTCGGCCCCTGGAACTTGTGTTGGGGCCCCCAGGGGTTGGGCTCCTGGAGCTGGTGTTGGGGCCCCCAAGGGTTGGGCCCCTGAAGCTGGTGTTGGGGCCCCCAGGGGTTGGGCCCCTGGAGCTGGGGTTGGGGCCCTCGGGGGTTAGGCCTCTGCAGCTATGGTTCGGGCGCTCAGGGATTGGGCCCCTGGAACTGGGGTCGAGGGCCCCAGGGGTTGGGCCCCTGGAGCTGGGGTTGGGGCCCCAGGGGTTAGACCCCTGGAGCTATGGTTCGGGCGCTCAGGGTTTGGGCCCCTGGAGCTGGTGGTGGGGCCCCCAGGGGTTGGGCCCCTGGAGCTTCGGTTGGGGCCCACAGGATTTAGGCCCCTGGAGCTATGGTTCGGGCTCTCTGGGGTTGGGCCCCTGGAGCTGGTGTTGGGGCCCCAAGGGTTTGGGGCCCTGGAGCTGGGGTTGGGGCCCCGGGGGTTACGCCCCTGGAGCTGGGGTCGGGGCCCCCAAGGGTTAGGCCCCTGGAGCTATGGTTCGGGCGCTCAGGGGTTTGGCCCCTGGAACTGGTGTTGGGGCTCCCAGGGGTTGGGCTCTTGGAGCTGGTGTTGGGGTCCCCAGGGGTTGGGCCGCTGTAGCTGGGGTTGGCGCCCCCGGGGGTTAGACCCCTGGAGCTATGGTTCGGGCGCTCAGGGGTTGGACCCCTGGAGCTGGTGTGGGGGCATCCAGGGATTGGGCCCCTGGAGCTGGGGTTGGGGCCCCCGGGGGTTAGGCCCCTGGAGCTATGGTTCATTCGCTCAGGGGTTGGGCCCCTGGAGCTGGTGTTGGGGCCCTCAGGGATTAGGCCCCTGGAGCTATGGTTCTGGCGCTCAGGGATTCGGCCCCTGGAGCTGGTTTTGCGGCCCCCAGGGGTTGGGCTCCTGGAGCAGGTGTTGGGGCCCCCAAGGGTTGGGCCCCTGGAGCTGTGGTTGGGGCGCTCAGGGTTTGGGCCCCTGTAGCTGGTGTTTGGACCCCCAGGGGTTGGGCCCCTGGAGCTGGGGTTCGGGCGCTCAGGGATTGAGCCCCTGGAGCTGGTTTTGGGGCCCCCAGGGGTTGGGCCCCTGGAGCTCGGATTGGGGCCTCCAGGGGTTAGGCCACTGGAGCTTTAGTTCGGGCGCTCAGGGGTTGGGCCCCTGGAGCTTGTGTTGGGTCCCCAAGGGGTTTTGCCCCTTGAGCTGGTGTTGGGGACCCAGGGGTTAGAACCCTGGAGCTATGGTTCGGGCGCTCAGGGGTTTGGCCCCTGGAGCTGGTGTTGGGGTCCCCAGGGGTTGGGGCCCTGGAACTATGGTTCGGGCTCTCTGGGGTTGGGCCCCTGGAGCTGGTGTTGGGGCTCCCAGGGGTTTGGCGCCTTTAGCTGGTGTTGGGGTCCCCAGGGGTTGGGCCCCTGTAGCTGGGTTTGGGGCCCCCAGGGGTTAGGCCCCTGGATCTATGGATCGTTCGCTCAGGGGTTGGGCCCCTGGAGCTGGCGTTGGGGCCGTCAGGGATTAGGCCCCTGGAGCTATGGTTCTGGCGCTCAGGGATTGGGCCCCTGGAGCTGGTGTTGGGCCCCCAGGGTTTTGCTCCTGGAGCAGGTGTTGGGGCCCCCAGGGGTTGGGCCCCTGAAGCTGGTGTTGGGGCCCCCAGGGGTTGGGCCCCTGGAGCTGGGGTTGGGGACCTCGGGGGTTAGGCCTCTGCAGCTATGGTTCGGGCGCTCAGGGGTTGGGCCCCTGGAACTGGGGTCGAGGGCCCCAGGGGTCGGGCCCCTGGAGCTGGGGTTGGGGCCCCAGGGGTTAGACCCCTGGAGCTATGGTTCGGGCGCTCAGGGTTTGGGCCCCGGGAGCTGGTGGTGGGGCTCCCAGGGGTTGGGTCCCTGGAGCTGTGGTTGGGGCCCACAGGATTTAGGCCCCTGGAGCTATGGTTCGGGCTCTCAGGGGTTGGGCCCCTGGAGCTGGTGTTGGGGCCCCCAGGGGTTAGGCCCCTGGAGCTATGGTTCGGGCGCTCAGGGGTTGGGCCGCTGGAGCTGGTGTTGGGGCCCCTGACCTAATGTCACCCCTTGCTCTCCCATCCCCCACACAGACAGTCCCGACTCCATCACAGTAATGCCCAGACATTTCACGCTTGAAGCAACAGTAACACTGTGTGGCCATGCAGGGTAATGCCCAGAGCATTTCCTGCATGGAGCAAGAGTGACACCGTGTGGCCACATAGGGTAGTGCACAGAGCATTTCCCCGCATGGAACTATGGTTCGGGAGCTCTGGGGTTGGGCCCCTGTAGATGGTGTTGGGAGTCCCAGGGGTTGGGTGCCTGGAGCTGGTGTTGGGCCCCAGGGGTTAAGCCCCTTGCGCTATGGTTCGGGCGCTCAGGGGTTGGGCCCTTGGAGCTGGCGTGCGGGCCCCCAGGGAATAGGCCCCTAGAGCTATGGTTTGGGCACTCTGGGGTTGGACCCCTGGAGCTGGTGTTGGGGCCTCCAGGGGTTAGGCCCCTGGAGGTATTGTTCGGGCGCTCAGGGGTTGGGCCCTTGGAGCTGGTGTTGGGGCCCCCAGGGATTAGGCCCCTGGAGCTAAGGTTCGGGCGCTCAGGGGTTGGGACCCTGGAGCTGGTGTTGGGGACCCCAGGAGTTGGGCCCCTGGAGCTGGTCTTGGAGCCCCAGGGGTTAGGCCCCTTGAGCTAAGGCTCGGGCGCTCAGGGGTTGGGCCGCTGGAGTTGGTGTTGCGGCCACCAGGGGTTGGGCCCCTGGAGCTATGGTTAGGGCGCTCCGGGGTTGGGCCCCTGGAACTTGTGTTGGGACCCCCAGGGGTTGGGCCCCTGAAACTGGTGTTGGGGCCCCCATGGGTTGGGCCCCTGGAGCTGGGGTTGGGGCCCTCGGGGGTTAGGCCCCTGCAGCTGTGGTTCGGGGGCTCAGGGATTGGGCCCCTGGAGCTGGTTTTGGGGCCTCCAGTGGTTGGAACCCTGGAGCTGGGGTTGGGGCCTTCAGAGGTTAGGCCCCTGGATCTTTGGTTCGGCCGCTCATCGGTTGGGCCCCTGGAGCTGGTGTTGGGGCCCCAAGGGGTTGGGCCCCTGGAGCTGGTGTTGGAGACCCAGGGGTTAGGCCCCTGGAGCTATGGTTCAGGCTCTCAGGGGTTGGGCCCCTGGAGCTATGGTTCGGGCGCTCAGGGGTTGGGCCCCTGGAGCTATGGTTCGGGCGCTCAGGGGTTGGGCCCCTGGAGCTGGGGTGGAGGGCCCCAGGGTTTGGGCCCCTGGAGCTGGTGTTCGGGCCCCCAGGGATTGGGCCCCTGGAGCTATGTTTCGGGCGCTCTGGGGTTGGGCCCCTGGAGCTGGTGTTGGGGACCCAGGTTTTAGGCCCGTGGAGCTATGGTTCAGGCACTCAGGGGTTGGACCCCTGGAGCTATGGTTCGGGCGCTCAGGGGTTGGTTCCCTGGAGCTAGGGTCGAGGGCCCCAGGGGTGGGGCCCCTGGAGCTGGTGTTGGGGCCCCCAGGTTTTGAGTTCCTGGAGATTGTGTTGGGGCTCGCAGGGGTTGGGCCCCTGGAGCTGTGGTTGGGGCCCCCAGGGTTTAGGCCCCTGGAGCTATGGTTCTGGCGCTGTGGGGTTGGGCCCCTGGAGCTGGTGTTCGGGCCCCCAGGTTTTGAGTTCCTGGAGATTGTGTTGGAGCTTGCAGGGGTTGGGCCCCTGGAGCTGTGGTTGTGGCCCCCAAGGGTTAGGCCCCTGGAGCTATGGTTTGGGCGCTCAGGGGTTGGGCCCCTGGAGCTGGTGTTGGGGCCCCCAGGGGTTGGGCCCCTGGAGCTCGGATTGGGGCCTCCAGGGGTTAGGCCACTGGAGCTTTGGTTCGGGCGCTCAGGGGTTGGGCCCCTGGAGCTTGTGTTGGGTCCCCAAGGGGTTTTGCCCCTTGAGCTGGTGTTGGGGACCCAGGGGTTAGAACCCTGGAGCTATGGTTCGGGCGCTCAGGGGTTTGGCCCCTGGAGCTGGTGTTGGGGTCCCCAGGGGTTGGGGCCCTGGAACTATGGTTCGGGCTCTCTGGGGTTGGGCCCCTGGAGCTGGTGTTGGGGCTCCAAGGGGTTTGGCTCCTTTAGCTGGTGTTGGGGTCCCCAGGGGTTGGGCCCCTGTAGCTGGGTTTGGGGCCCCCAGGGGTTAGGCCCCTGGATCTATGGATCGTTCGCTCAGGGGTTGGGCCCCTGGAGCTGGCGTTGTGACCGTCAGGGATTAGGCCCCTGGAGCTATGGTTCTGGCGCTCAGGGATTGGGCCCCTGGAGCTGGTGTTGGGCCCCCAGGGTTTTGCTCCTGGAGCAGGTGTTGGGGCCCCCAGGGGTTGGGCCCCTGAAGCTGGTGTTGGGGCCCCCAGGGGTTGGGCCCCTGGAGCTGGGGTTGGGGACCTCGGGGGTTAGGCCTCTGCAGCTATGGTTCGGGCGCTCAGGGGTTGGGCCCCTGGAACTGGGGTCGAGGGCCCCAGGGGTCGGGCCCCTGGAGCTGGGGTTGGGGCCCCAGGGGTTAGACCCCTGGAGCTATGGTTCGGGCGCTCAGGGTTTGGGCCCCGGGATCTGGTGGTGGGGCTCCCAGGGGTTGGGTCCCTGGAGCTGTGGTTGGGGCCCACAGGATTTAGGCCCCTGGAGCTATGGTTCGGGCTCTCAGGGGTTGGGCCCCTGGAGCTGGTGTTGGGGCCCCCAGGGGTTAGGCCCCTGGAGCTATGGTTCGGGCGCTCAGGGGTTGGGCCGCTGGAGCTGGTGTTGGGGCCCCTGACCTAATGTCACCCCTTGCTCTCCCATCCCCCACACAGACAGTCCCGACTCCATCACAGTAATGCCCAGACATTTCACGCTTGAAGCAACAGTAACACTGTGTGGCCATGCAGGGTAATGCCCAGAGCATTTCCTGCATGGAGCAAGAGTGACACCGTGTGGCCACATAGGGTAGTGCACAGAGCATTTCCCCGCATGGAACTATGGTTCGGGAGCTCTGGGGTTGGGCCCCTGTAGCTGGTGTTGGGAGTCCCAGGGGTTGGGTGCCTGGAGCTGGTGTTGGGCCCCAGGGGTTTAGCCCCTTGCGCTATGGCTCGGGCGCTCAGGGGTTGGGCCCTTGGAGCTGGCGTGCGGGCCCCCAGGGAATAGGCCCCTAGAGCTATGGTTTGGGCACTCTTCGGTTGGACCCCTGGAGCTGGTGTTGGGGCCTCCAGGGGTTAGGCCCCTGGAGGTATTGTTCGGGCGCTCAGGGGTTGGGCCCTTGGAGCTGGTGTTGGGGCCCCCAGGGATTAGGCCCCTGGAGCTAAGGTTCGGGCGCTCAGGGGTTGGGACCCTGGAGCTGGTGTTGGGGACCCCAGGAGTTGGGCCCCTGGAGCTGGTCTTGGAGCCCCAGGGGTTAGGCCCCTTGAGCTAAGGCTCGGGCGCTCAGGGGTTGGGCCGCTGGAGTTGGTGTTGCGGCCACCAGGGGTTGGGCCCCTGGAGCTATGGTTAGGGCGCTCCGGGGTTGGGCCCCTGGAACTTGTGTTGGGACCCCCAGGGGTTGGGCCCCTGAAACTGGTGTTGGGGCCCCCAGGGGTTGGGCCCCTGGAGCTGGGGTTGGGGCCCTCGGGGGTTAGGCCCCTGCAGCTGTGGTTCGGGGGCTCAGGGATTGGGCCCCTGGAGCTGGTTTTGGGGCCTCCAGTGGTTGGAACCCTGGAGCTGGGGTTGGGGCCTTCAGAGGTTAGGCCCCTGGATCTTTGGTTCGGCCGCTCATCGGTTGGGCCCCTGGAGCTGGTGTTGGGGCCCCAAGGGGTTGGGCCCCTGGAGCTGGTGTTGGAGACCAAGGGGTTAGGCCCCTGGAGCTATGGTTCAGGCGCTCAGGGGTTGGGCCCCTGGAGCTATGGTTCGGGCGCTCAGGGGTTGGGCCCCTGGAGCTATGGTTTGGGCGCTCAGGGGTTGGGCCCCTGGAGCTGGGGTGGAGGGCCCCAGGGTTTGGGCCCCTGGAGCTGGTGTTCGGGCCCCCAGGGATTGGGCCCCTGGAGCTATGTTTCGGGCGCTCTGGGGTTGGGCCCCTGGAGCTGGTGTTGGGGACCCAGGTTTTAGGCCCGTGGAGCTATGGTTCAGGCACTCAGGGGTTGGACCCCTGGAGCTATGGTTCGGGCGCTCAGGGGTTGGTTCCCTGGAGCTAGGGTCGAGGGCCCCAGGGGTGGGGCCCCTGGAGCTGGTGTTGGGGCCCCCAGGTTTTGAGTTCCTGGAGATTGTGTTGGGGCTCGCAGGGGTTGGGCCCCTGGAGCTGTGGTTGTGGCCCCCAGGGTTTAGGCCCCTGGAGCTATGGTTCTGGCGCTGTGGGGTTGGGCCCCTGGAGCTGGTGTTGGGGCCCCCAGGTTTTGAGTTCCTGGAGATTGTGTTGGAGCTTGCAGGGGTTGGGCCC
>NW_026114794.1:58177-156936 GCF_025201925.1 Gopherus flavomarginatus | reverse complement strand
CACCAGCTCCAGGGGCCCAACCCCTGAGCGCCCGAACCATAGCTCCAGGGGCCTAACCCCCGGGGGACCCAACCCCAGCTCCAGGGGCCCAACCCCTGGGGACCACACCCCAGCTCCAACGGCCCAACCCCTGAGCGCCGAAACCATAGCTCCAGGGGCCTATCCCCCGGGGGCCCCAACCCCAGCTCCAGGGGCCCAACCCCTGGGGGCTCCATCACCAGCTCCAGGGTTGCAACTCCTGAGCGCCCGAACCATAGCTCCAGGAGCCTAACCCCTTGGGGCCCCAACACCAGCTCCAGGGGCCCAACCCCTGAGCGCTCGAACATTACCTCCAGGGGCCTAACCCCTGGGGGCCCCAACACCAGCTCCAGGGGCCCAACCCCTGAGCATTCGAACCATAGCTACAGGGGCCTAACCCCTGGGGGCCCCCACCCCATCTCCAAGGGCCAAAAACCTGAGCACCCGAACCATCGCTCCAGAGGCCTAAATCCTGGGGACCCAACACCAGCGCCAGGGGCCCAACCCCTGGGGGCCCCAACACCAGCTCCAGGGGCCCAACCCCTGAACGCCCCAACCATAGCTCCAGGGGCCTAACCCCTGGGGCCCCAAGACCAGCTCCAGGGGCCCAACCCCTGGGGGCCCCAACACCAGTCCAGGGGCTCAACCCCTGAGTGCCCGAAGCATAGCTCGAGGGGCCTAAAACCTCGGGACCCCAACACCAGATCGAGGGGTCCAACCCCTGAGCGCCCGAACAATAGCTGCAGGGGCCGAACCTCTGGGGGACCCCACCCCATCTCCAACGGCCCAACCCCTGAGCGCTGGAACAATAGCTCCAGGGGCCTAAACCCCGGGGGCCCCAACACCAGCTCCAGAGGCCCAACCCCTGAGCGCCCGAACCACAGCTCCAGGGGCCAAACCCCTGGGGCCCCAACACCAGCTCCAGGGGCCAAACCCCTGGGGGCCCCAACACCAGCTCCAGGGGCCCAACCCCTCAGCGCCAGAACCATAGCTCCAGGGGTCTAACCCCCGGGGGCTCCAACCCCAGCTCCAGGGGTCCAACCCCTGAGCGCCCGAACCATAGCTCCAGGGGCCTAACCCCTGGGGCCCCAACAATAGCTCCAGGGGCCCAACCCCTGGGGGTCCCAACAAAGGCTCCAGGGGCCCAACCCCTCAGCGCCCGAACCATAGCTCCAGGGGCCTAACCACTTGGGCCCCAACACCAGTTCCAGGGGCCCAGCCCCTGGGGGCTCGAACACCAGTCCAGGGGCCCAACCCCTGAGCGCCCGAAGCATAGCTCGAGGGGCCTAACCCCTCGGGGACCCAACACCAGCCCAAGGGGCCCAACCCCTGAGCACTCGAACCATACCTACAGGGGCCTAACCCCTGGGGGCCCCCACCCCAGCTCCAAGGGCCCAAAACCTGAGCGCCAGAACCATAGCTCCAGGGGCCTAACCCCTGGGGCCCCAACACCAGCTCCAGGGTACCAACCCCTCAGCACCCGAACCATAGCTCCAGGGGTCTAACCCCCGGGGGCTCCAACCCCAGCTACAGGGGTCCAACCCCTGAGCGCCCGAACCATAGCTCCAGGGGCCTAACCCCTGGGGGCCCCAACCCCAGCCCCAGGAGCCCATCCCCTGGGGGCCCCAAGACCAGCTCCTCGGGCCCTACCCCTGAGTACCCGAACCATAGCTCCAGGGGCCTAATCCCTGGGGCCCCAACACCAGCTCCAGGGGCCCAACCCCTGGGGGCTCCAACACCAGCAACAGGGGCCCAACGCCTGAGCGCCCGAACAATAACTCCAGGGGCCTAACCCCTGGGGGCCCCAACACCAGCTCCTCGGGACCTACCCCTGAGTGGCCGAACCATAGCTCCAGGGGCCTAACCAGTGGGGGCCCCCACCCCACCTCGAAGGGCCCAACCCCTGAGCGCCCGAACCATAGCGCCAGGGGCCTAACCCCTGGGGCCCCAACACCAGCTCCAGGGGCCCAGCCCCTGGGGGCCCGAACACCAGTCCAGGAGCCCAACCCCTGAGCGCCCGAACCATAGCTCCAGGGGCCTAACCCCTGGGGACCCGAACCCCAGCTCCAGGGGCCCAACCCCTGGGGGCCCCAACACCAGCTCCAGGGGCCCAACCCCTGGGGGCCCCAACACCAGTCCAGGGGCCCAACCCCTGAGCGCCCGAAGCATAGCTCGAGGGGGATAAAACCTCGGGACCCCAACACCAGCTCCAGGGGCCCAACCCCTGAGCGCCCGAACAATACCTCCAGAGGCCTACCCCCTGTGGGCCCCAACACCAGCTCCAGGGATCCAACCCCTGAGCGCCCGAACCATAGCTGCAGGGGCCGAACCTCTGGGGGACCCCACCCCAGCTCCAACGGCCCAACCCCTGAGCGCTGGAACAATAGCTCCAGGGGCCTAAACCCTGGGGGCCCCAACACCAGCTCCAGGGGCCCAACCCCTTGGTTGCCCCAACCCCAGCTCCAGGGGCCCAACCCCTGTGGGCCCCAACACCAGCTTCAGGGTTGCAACCCCTGAGCGCCCGAACCATAGCTCCAGGGGCCTATCCCCTGGGGCCGCAACACCAGCTTCAGGGGCCCAACCCCTGAGTGCTCGAACAATACCTCCAGGGGCCTAACCCCTGGGGGCCCCAACACCAGCTCCAGGGGCCCAACCCCTGAGCGCTTGAACCATAGCTACAGGGGCCTAACCCCTGGGGGCCCCCCCCAGCTCCAAGGGCCCAAAACCTGAGCGCCAGAACCATAGCTCCAGGGGCCTAACTCCTGGGGCCCCAACACCAGCGCTAGTGGCCCAACCCCTGGGGGACCCAACACCAGCTCCAGGGACCCAACCCCTGAACGCCCGAACCATAGCTCCAGGGGCCTAACCCCTGGGGACCCGAACCCCAGCTCCAGGGGCCCAACCCCTCGGGGTCCCAACACCAGATCCAGGGGCCCAACCCCTGGGGGCCCCAACACCAGCTCCAGGGGCCCAACCCCTGAGCGCCCGAACCATAGCTCCAGGGGCCTAACCCCTGGGAGCCCCAACCCAAGCTTCAGGGGCTCAACCCCTTGGTTGCCCCAACACCAGCTCCAGGGGCCCAACCCCTGAGCGCCCGAACCATAGCTCCAGGGGCTTAACCCCCGGGGGCCCCAACCCCAGCTCCAGGGGCCCAACCCCTGTGGGCCCCAACACCAGCTTCAGGGTTGCAACCCCAGAGCGCCCGAACCATAGCTCCAGGGGCCTAACCCCTGGGGCCCCATCACCAGCTTCAGGGGCCCAACCCCTGAGCGCTCAAACAATACCTCCAGGGGCCTAACCCCTGGGGGCGCCAACACCAGCTCCAGGGGCCCAACCCCTGAGCGCCCGAACCATAGTTCCAGGGGCCTAACCCCTGGGGGCCCCAACCACAGCGACAGTGGCCCAACCCCTGGGGGACCCAACCCCAGCTCCAGGGCCCCACCCCTGAACGCCCGAACCATAGCTCTTGGGGCCTAATCTCTGGGGCCCCAAGACCAGCTCCAGGGGCCCAGCCCCTGGGGGCCCCAACACCATTCCAGGGGCCCAACCACTGAGCGCCCGAAGCATAGCTCAAGGGGCCTAAAACCTCGGGGCCCCAACACCAGTTCCAGGGGTCAAACCCCTGAGCGCCCGAACAATACCTCCAGGGGCCTAACCCCTGGGGCCCCAACACCAGCTCCAGGGGCCAAACCCCTGGGGGCTCCAACACCAGCTCCAGGGGCCAAACCCCTGAGCGCCCGAACCATAGCTCCAGGGGCCTAATCCCTGAGGGCCCAACACCAGCTCCAAGGACCCAACCCCTGAGCGCCCGAACAATACCTCCAGGAGCCTAACCCCTGGGGGCCCCAACACCAGCTCCTCGGGCCCTACCCCTGAGTGCCCGAACCATAGCTCCAGGGGCCTAACCACTGGGGGCCCCCACCCCAGCTCCAAGGGCCCAACCCCAGAGCACCGGAACCATAGCGCCAGGGGCCTATCCCCTGGGGCCCCGACACCAGATCCACGGGCCCAACCCCTGGGAGCCCCAACACCAGCTCCGGGGGCCAAACCCCTGAGAGCCCAAACCAAAGCTCCAGGGGCCCAACCCCTGACAGCTCCAACACCAGCTCCAGGGGCCCAACCCCTGAGCGCCCGAACCATAGCTCCAGGGGCCTAACCCCTTGGGCCCCAACACCAGTTCCAGGGGCCCAGCCCCTGGGGGCTCGAACACCAGTCCAGGGGCCCAACCCCTGAGCGCCCGAAGCATAGCTCGAGGGGCCTAACCCCTCGGGGACCCAACACCAGCCCAAGGGGCCCAACCCCTGAGCACTCGAACTATACCTACAGGGGCCTAACCCCTGGGGGCCCCCACCCCAGCTCCAAGGGCCCAAAACCTGAGCGCCAGAACCATAGCTCCAGGGGCCTAACCCCTGGGGCCCCAACACCAGCTCCAGGGTCCCAACCCCTCAGCACCCGAACCATAGCTCCAGGGGTCTAACCCCCGGGGGCTCCAACCCCAGCTACAGGGGTCCAACCCCTGAGCGCCCGAACCATAGCTCCAGGGGCCTAACCCCTGGGGGCCCCAACCCCAGCCCCAGGAGCCCATCCCCTGGGGGCCCCAAGACCAGCTCCTCGGGCCCTACCCCTGAGTACCCGAACCATAGCTCCAGGGGCCTAATCCCTGGGGCCCCAACACCAGCTCCAGGGGCCCAACCCCTGGGGGCTCCAACACCAGCAACAGGGGCCCAACGCCTGAGCGCCCGAACAATAACTCCAGGGGCCTAACCCCTGGGGGCCCCAACACCAGCTCCTCGGGACCTACCCCTGAGTGCCCGAACCATAGCTCCAGGGGCCTAACCAGTGGGGGCCCCCACCCCACCTCCAAGGGCCCAACCCCTGAGCGCCCGAACCATAGCGCCAGGGGCCTAACCCCTGGGGCCCCAAGACCAGCTCCAGGGGCCCAGCCCCTGGGGGCCCGAACACCAGTCCAGGAGCCCAACCCCTGAGCGCCCGAAGCATAGCTCGAGGGGCTTAACCCCTCGGGGCCCCAACACCAGCTATAGGGGCCCAACCCCTGAGCGCCGGAACAATACCTCCAGGGGCCTAACCCCTGTGGGCCCCAACACCAGCTCCACGGGTCCAACCCCTGCGGACCCCAACACCAGCTCCAGGAGCCCAACCCCTGAGAGCCCGAACCATAGCTCCAGGGGTATAACCCCCGTAGGCTCCAACCCGAGCTAAAGGGGCCGAACCCCTGGGAGTCCCAACACCAGTTCAAGGATCCCACCCCTGAGCCCCCGAACCATAGCTCCAGGGGCCTAACCCCCGGGGCCCCAACCACAGCTCCAGGGGCCCAACCCCTGCGGACCCCAACACCAGCTCCAGGAGCCCAAACCCTGAGAGCCCGAACCATAGCTCCAGGGGCCTAATCCCTGGGGGCCTCAACACCAGCTCCAAGGGCCCAACCCCTGAGCGCCCTAACCATAGCTCCAGGGGCCTAACCCCTGGGGGCCCCCACCCCAGCTCCAAGGGCCCAACCCCTGAGTGCCCGAACCATAGCTCCAGGGGCCGAACCCCTGAGCGCCCGAACCATAGCTCCAGGGGCCTAAAACCTCTGGCCCCAACACCAGCTCCATGGCCCTAACCCCTCGGAGCCCCAACACCAGCTCCAGGGGCCCAACCCCTGGGGGCCCCAACAGCAGCTCCAGGGGCCCAACCCCTGAGCGCCCGAACCATAGCTCCAGGGGCCTAACCCCTGGGGACCCGAACCCCAGCTCCAGGGGCCCAACCCCTGGGGGCCCCAATACCAGCTCCAGGGGCCCAACCCCTGGGGGCCCCAACACCAGTCCAGGGGCCCAACCCCTGAGCACCCGAAGCATAGCTCGAGGGGGATAAAACCTCGGGACCCCAACACCAGCTCCAGGGGCCCAACCCCTGAGCGCCCGAACAATACCTCCAGAGGCCTACCCCCTGTGGGCCCCAACACCAGCTCCAGGGATCCAACCCCTGAGCGCGCGAACCATAGCTGCAGGGGCCGAACCTCTGGGGGACCCCACCCCAGCTCCAACAGCCCAACCCCTGAGCGCTGGAACAATAGCTCCAGGGGCCTAAACCCTGGGGGCCCCAACACCAGCTCCAGGGGCCCAACCCCTTGGTTGCCCCAACCCCAGCTCCAGGGGCCCAACCCCTGTGGGCCCCAACACCAGCTTCAGGGTTGCAACCCCTGAGCGCCCGAACCATAGCTCCAGGGGCCTAACCCCTGGGGCCCCAACACCAGCTTCAGGGGCCCAACCCCTGAGTGCTCGAACAATACCTCCAGGGGCCTAACCCCTGGGGGCCCCAACACCAGCTCCAGGGGCCCAACCCCTGAGCGCTTGAACCATAGTTACAGGGGCCTAACCCCTGGGGGCCCCCCCCAGCTCCAAGGGCCCAAAACCTGAGCGCCAGAACCATAGCTCCAGGGGCCTAACTCCTGGGGCCCCAACACCAGCGCTAGTGGCCCAACCCCTGGGGGACCCAACACCAGCTCCAGGGACCCAACCCCTGAACGCCCGAACCATAGCTCCAGGGGCCTAACCCCTGGGGCCCCAAGACTAGCTCCAGGGGCCCAGCCCCTGGGGGCCCCAACACCAGTCCAGGGGCCCAACCCCTGAGCGCCCGAAGCATAGCTCAAGGGGCCAAAAACCTCGGGGCCCCAACACCAGCTCCAGGGGCCCAACCCCTGAGCGTAAGGACAATACCTAAGGGGTCTATCCCCTGGGGGCCCGAACACCAACTCCAGGGGTCCAACCCCTGAGCGCCCGAACCATAGCTGCAGGGGCCTAACCCCTGCGGGACCCCACCCCAGCTCCAACGGCCCAACCCCTGAGCGCCGGAACCATAGCTCCAGAGGCCTAACCCCTGGGAGCCCCAACCCCAGGCCTAGGAGCCCAACCCCTGGGGGTCCAAACACCAGCTCCAGGGGCCCTACCCCTGAACGCCCGAACAATAGCTCCAGGGGCCTAACCCCTGGGGCCCCAACACCAGCTCCAGGGGCCCAACCTCTCAGCACCCGAACCATAGCTCCAGCGGTCTAACCCCCGGGGGCTCCAACCCCAGCTCCAGGGGTCCAACCCCTGAGCGCCCGAACCATAGCTCCAGGGGTCTAACCCCTGGGGGCCCCAACCCCAGCCCCAGGAGCCCATCCGCTGGCGGCCACAAGACCAGCTCCTCGGGCCCTACCCCTGAGTACCCGAACCATAGCTCCAGGGACCTATTCCCTGGGGCCCCAACACCAGCTCCAGGGGCCCAACCCCTGGGGGCTTCAACACCAGCAACAGGGGCCCAACGCCTGAGCGCCCGAACAATAACTCCAGGGGCCTAACCCCCGTGGGCCCCAACACCAGCTCCTCGGGCCCTACCCCTGAGTGCCCGAACCATAGCTCCAGGGGCCTAACCAGTGGGGGCCCCCACCCCAGCTCCAAGGGCCCAACCCCTGAGCGCCCGAACCATAGCGCCAGGGGCCCAGCCCCTGGGGGCCCGAACACCAGTCCAGGGGCCCAACCCCTGAGCGCCCGAAGCATAGCTCGAAGGGCCTAACCCCTCGGGGCCCCAACACCAGCTATAGGGGCCCAACCCCTGAGCGCCGGAACAATACCTCCAGGGGCCTAACCCCTGTGGGCCCCAACACCACCTCCAGGGGTCCAACCCCTGCGGACCCCAACACCAGTTCCAGGAGCCCAACCCCTGAGAGCCTGAACCATAGCTCCAGGGGTATAACCCCCGTGGGCTCAAACCCGAGCTAAAGGGGCCAAAAACCTGGGAGTCCCAACACCAGTTCAAGGATCCCAACCCCTGAGCCCCCGAACCATAGCTCCAGGGGCCTAACCCCCGGGGCCCCAACTACAGCTCCAGGGGCCCAACCCCTGCGGACCCCAACACCAGCTCCAGGAGCCCAACCCCTGAGAGCCCGAACCATAGCTCCAGGGGCATAATCCCTGGGGGCCTCAACACCAGCTACAAGGGCCCAACCCCTGAGCGCCCGAAACATAGCTCCAGGGGCCTAACCCCTGGGGGCCCCACCCCAGCTCCAAGGGCCCAACCCCTGAGCGCCCGAACCATAGCTCCAGGGGCCGAACCCCTGAGCGCCCGAACCATAGCTCCAGGGGCCTAAACCCTCTGGCCCCAACACCAGCTCCATGGCCCTAACCCCTCAGGGCCCCAACACCAGCTCCAGGGGCCAAACCCCTGGGGGCCCCAACACCAGCTCCACGGGCCCAACCCCTGAGCGCCCGAACCATAGCTCCAGGGGCCTAACCCCTGGGGACCCGAACCCCAGCTCCAGGGGCCCAACCCCTCGGGGTCCCAACACCAGATCCAGGGGCCCAACCCCTGGGGGCCCCAACACCAGCTCCAGGGGCCCAACCCCTGAGCGCCCGAACCATAGATCCAGGGGCCTAACCCCTGGGAGCCCCAACACCAGCTCCAGGGGCCCAACCCCTGAGCGCTCGAACCATAGCTACAGGGGCCTAACCCCTGGGGACCTCACCCCAGCTCCAAGAGCCCAAAACCTGAACGCCCGAACCATAGCTCCAGGGGCCTAACCCCTGGGGCCCCAAGACCAGCTCCAGGGGCCCAGCCCCTGGGGGCCCCATCACCAGTCCAGGGTCCCAACAACTGAGCGCACGAAGCATAGCTCAAGGGGCCAAAAGCCTCGGGGCCCCAACACCAGCTCCAGGGGCCCAACCCCTGAGCGCAAGAACAATACCTCCACGGGCCTAAACCCTTTGGGCCCCAACACCAACTCCAGGGGTCCAACCCCTGAGCGCCCGAACCATAGCTCCAGGGGCCTAACCTCTGGGGGCCCCAACCCCAGCCCCAGGAGCCCAACCCCTGGGGGCCCCAACACCAGCTCCAGGGGCCCAACCCCTCAGAGCCCGAACCATAGCTCCAGGGGTCTAACCCCCGGGGGCTCCAACCCCAGCTCCAGGGGTCCAACCCCTGAGCGCCCGAACCATAGCTGCAGGGGCCTAACCCCTAGGGGCCCCCACCCCAGCTCCAACGGCCCAACCCCTGAGCTACCGAACCATAGCTCCAGGGGCCTAACCCGTGGGGGCCCCAACCCCAGCCCCAGGAGCCCATCCCCTGGGGGCCCCAGCTCCAGCTCCTCGGGACCTACCCCTGAGTGCACGAACCATAGCTCCACGGGCCTAACCACTGGGGGCCCCCACCACAGCTCCAAGGGCTCAACCCCTGAGCGTCCGAACCATAGCGCCAGGGGCCTAACCCCTGGGACCCCAACACCAGCTCCACGGGCCCAACCCCTGGGAGCCCCAACACCAGCTCCAGGGGCCCAACCCCAGAGCTCCCGAACCATACCTCCATGCAGGAAATGCTCTGTGCATTACCCTGCGTGACCACAAGGTGCCAATGTTGCTCCATGCGTGGAAATGCTCTGTGTATTACCCTGTGTGGCTACATGGTGTCACTGTTGCTCCATGCGGGGAAATGCTCTGTGCATTACCCTATGTGGCCACACGGTGTCTGTCTTGCTCCATGCAGCAAATGCTCTGGGCATTATCCTGCATAACAACACACTGTTACTGTTGCTCCATGCGTGAAATGGTCTGGGCATTACTGTGATGGAGTGGGGACTGTCTCTGTGGGGGATGGGAGATCAGGGGGTGATTTTAGCTCAGGGGCCCCAACACCAGCTCCAGGGGCCCAACCCCTCAGCGCCCGAACCATAGCTCCAGGGGCCTAACCCCTGGGGGCCCCAACCACAGCGACAGTGGCCCAACCCCTGGGGGACCCAACACCAGCTCCAGGGCCCCAACCCCTGAACGCCCGAACCATAGCTCTAGGGGCCTAACCCCTTGGGCCCCAAGACCAGCTCCAGGGGCCCAGCCCCTGGGGGCCCCAACACCATTCCAGGGGCCCAACCCCTGAGCGCCCGAAGCATAGCTCAAGGGGCCTAAAACCACAGGGCCCCAACACCAGTTCCAGGGGTCCAACCCCTGAGCGCCCGAACAATACCTCCAGGGGCCTAAGCCCTGGGGCCCCAACACCAGCTCCAGGGGCCAAACCCCTGGGGGCTCCAACACCAGCTCCAGGGTCCCAACCCCTGAGCGCCCGAACCATAGCTCCAGGGGCCTAATCTCTGGGGGCCCAACACCAGCTCCAAGGACCCAACCCCTGAGCGCCCGAACAATACCTCCAGGGGCCTAACCCCTGGGGCCCCAACACCAGCTCCAGGGGCCAAACCCCTGGGGGCTCCAACACCAGCTCCAGGGTCCCAACCCCTGAGCGCCCGAACCATAGCTCCAGGGGCCTAATCTCTGGGGGCCCAACACCAGCTCCAAGGACCCAACCCCTGAGCGCCCGAACAATACCTCCAGGAGCCTAACCCCTGGGGGCCCCAACACCAGCTCCTTGGGCCCTACACCTGAGTGCCCGAACCATAGCTCCAGGGGCCTAACCACTGGGGGACCCCACCCCAGCTCCAAGGGCCCAACCCCAGAGCGCCGGAACCATAGCGCCAGGGGCCTATCCCCTGGGGCCCCAACACCAGCTCCACGGGCCCAACCCCTGGGAGCCCCAACACCAGCTCCAGGGGCCAAACCCCTGAGAGCGCAAACCATAGCTCCAGGGGCCCAACCCCTGACAGCCCCAACACCAGCTCCAGGGGCCCAACCCCTGAGCGCCCGAACCATAGCTCCAGGGGCCTAACCCCTTGGGCCCCAACACCAGTTCCAGGGGCCCAGCCCCTGGGGGCTCGAACACCAGTCCAGGGGCCCAACCCCTGAGCGCCCGAAGCATAGCTCGAGGGGCCAAACCCCTCGGGGCCCCAACACCAGCTATAGGGGCCCAACCCCTGAGCACTCGAACCATACCTACAGGGGCCTAACACCTGGGGGCCCCCACTCCAGCTCCAAGGGCCAAAAACCTGAGCGCCAGAACCATAGCTCCAGGGGCCTAACTCCTGGGGCCCCAACACCAGCGCCAGGGGCCCAACCCCGGGGGCCCCAACACCAGCTCCAGGGGCCCAACCCCTAAATGCCCGAACCATAGCTCCAGGGGCCTAACCCCTGGGGCCCCAACACCAGTCCAGACGCCTAACCCCTGAACACCCGAACCATAGCTCGAGGGGCCTAAAACCTCAGGGCCCCAACACCAGCTCCAGGGGACCAACCCCTGAGCGCCCGAACAATACCTCCAGAGGCCAAACCCCTGTGGGCCCCAACACCAGCTCCAGGGGTCAAACCCCTGAGAGCCCGAACCATAGCTGCAGGGGCCTAACCGCTGGGGGACCCCACCCCAGCTCCAACGGCCCAACCCCTGAGCACCGGAACCATAGCTCCAGGGGCCCAACCCCTGAGCGACCGAACCATAGCTCCAGGGTCCTAACCCCTGGGGGCCCCCACCCCAGCTCCAGGGGCCCAACCCCTGGGTACCTCGACCCCAGCCCCAGGGGCCCAACCCCTGAGCGCCCGAACCATAGCTCCAGGGGCCTAACCCCTAGGGCCCCAACACCAGTTCCAGGGGCCCAGCCCCTGGGGGCTCGAACACCAGTCCAGGGGCCCAACCCCTGAGCGCCCGAAGCATAGCTCGAGGGGCCTAACCCCTCGGAGCCCCAACATCAGCTATAGGGGCCCAACCCCTGAGCACTCGAACCATAGCTACAGGGGCCTAACCCCAGGGGGCCCCCACCCCAGCTCCAAGGGCCCAAAGCCTGAGCGCCCGAACCATAGCTCCAGGGGCCTAACTCCTGGGGCCCCAACACCAGCTCCAGGGGCCCAACCCCTGGGGGCCCCAACACCAGCTCCAGGGGCCCAACCCCTGAGCGCCCGAACCATAGCTCCAGGGGCCTAACCCCTGTGAGCCCCAACCCAAACTTCAGGGGCCCAACACCTTGGTTGCCCCAACACCAGCTCCAGGGGCCCAACCCCTGAGCGCCCGAACCATAGCTCCAGGGGCTTAACCCCCGGGGGCCCCAACCCCAGCTCCAGGGGCCCAACCCCTGTGGGCCCCAACACCAGCTTCAGGGTTGCAACCCCTGAGCGCCCGAACCATAGCTCCAGGGGCCTAACCCCTGGGGCCCCAACACCAGCTTCAGGGGCCAAACCCCTGAGCGCTCGAACAATACCTCCAGGGGCCTAACCCCTGGGGGCCCCAACCCCAGCCCCAGGAGCCCATCCCCTGGGGGCCCCCACCCCAGCTCCAAGGACTCAACCCCTGAGCGTCCGAACCATAGCGCCAGGGGCCTAACCCCTGGGACCCCAACACCAGCTCCACGGGCCCAACCCCTGGGAGCCCCAACACCAGCTCCAGGGGCCCAACCCTAGAGCTCCCGAACCATACCTCCATGCAGAAAATGCTCTGTGCATTACCCTGCGCGACCACAAGGTGTCAATGTTGCTCCATGCGTGGAAATGCTCTGTGTATTACCCTGTGTGGCTACATGGTGTCACTGTTGCTCCATGCGGGGAAATGCTCTGTGCATTACCCTATGTGGCCACACGGTGACACTCTTGCTCCATGCAGCAAATGCTCTGGGCATTATTGTGCATAACAACACAGTGTTACTCTTGCTCCATGCGTGAAATGCTCTGGGCATTACTGTGATGGAGTGGGGACTGTCTCTGTGGGGGATGGGAGAGCAGGGGGTGATGTTAGCTCAGGGGCCCCAACACCAGCTCCAGGGGCCCAACCCCTGAGCACCCGAACCATAGCTCCAGGGGCCTAAGCCCTGGGGGCCCCAACCGCAGCGACAGTGGCCCAACCCCTGGGGGACCCAACACCAGCTCCAGGGCCCCAACCCCTGAACACCCGAACCATAGCTCTAGGGGCCTAACCCCTGGGGCCGCAAGCCCAGCTCCAGGGGCTCAACCCCTGGGGGCCCCAACACCATTCCAGGGGCCCAACCCCTGAGCGCCCGAAGCATAGCTCAAGGGGCCTAAAACCTCGGGGCCCCAACACCAGTTCTAGGGGTCCAAACCCTGAGCGCCCGAACAATACCTCCAGGGGCCTAACCCCTGTGGGCCCCAACACCAACTCAAGGGGTCCAACCCCTGAGCGCCCGAACCATAGCTGCAGGGGACTAACCCCTGGGGGACCCCACCCCAGCTCCAACGGCCTAACCCCTGAGCGCCGGAACCATAGCTCCAGGGGCCTAACCCCTGGGGGCCGCAACCCCAGACCCAGGAGCCCAACCCCTGGGGGCCCCAACACCAGCTCCAGGGGCCCAACCCCTGAGCGCCCGAACCATAGCTCCAGGGGCCTAACCCCTGGGGCCCCAACACCAGCTCCAGGGGCCCAACCCCTGGGGGCCCCAACACCAGCTCCAGAGGTCCAACCCCTCAGCGCCCGAACCATAGCTCCAGGGGTCTAACCCCCGGGGGCTCCAACCCCAGCTCCAGGGGTCCAACCCCTGAGCACCCGAACCATAGCTGCAGGGGCCTAACCGCTAGGGGCCCCCACCCCATCTCCAGGGGCCCAACCCCTCAGCGCCCGAACCATAGCTCAAACGGTCTAATCCCTGGGGCCCCAACACCAGCTCCAGGGGCCCAACCCCTGGGGGCCCCAACACCAGCTCCAGGATCCCAACCCCTGAGCGCCCGAAACATAGCTCCAGGGCCTTAACCCTTGGGGGCCCCAACACCAGCTCCAAGGGCCCAACGCCTGAGCGCCCGAACAATACCTTTAGGGGCTTAACCCCTGGGGGACCCAACACCAGCTCAGGGGCCCCAACCCCTGAGCGCCCGAACCATAGCTCCAGGGGCCTAACCCCTGGGGGCCCCCACCCCAGCTCCAAGGGCCCAACCCCTGAGCGCCCGAACCATAGCTCCAGGGGCCTAACCCCCGGGGGCCCCAACCCCAGCTCCAGGGGCCCAAACCCTGGGGCCATCGAACCCAGCTCCAGGGGCCCAACCCCTGAGCGCCCGAACCATAGCCCCAGGGGCCCAACCCCTGAGCGTCCGAACCATAGCTCCAGGGGCCTAACCCCTGGGGGCCCCAACCACAGCTCCAGGGGCCCAACCCTTGGGGGCCCCAATACCAGTTCCAGAGGCCAAACCCCTGAGCACCGGAACCATAGCTCCAGGGTCCCAACCACTGAGAGCCCGAACCATAGCTCCAGGGGCATAACCCCTGGGGCCCCAACACTAGCTCCAGGGGCCAAACCCCTGGGGGCCCCAACACCAGCTCCAAGGGCCCAACCCCTGAGGGCCCGAACCATAGTTCCAGGGGCCTAACCCCCGGGGGCCCCAACCACAGCTCCAGGGGCCAGCCCTTGGGGCCCTCGACCCCAGCTCCAGTGGCCCAACCCCTGAGCGCCCGAACTATAGCTCCAGGGTCCCAACCCCTGAGCGCCCAAACCATAGCTCCAGGGGTATAACCCCCGGGGGCTCCAGCCCCAGCTCCAGGGGTCCAACCCCTGAGCGCCCGAACCATAGCTCCAGGGGCCTAACCCCTGGGGCCCCAACACCAGCTCCAGGGGCCCAACCCCTGGGGACCCCAACACCAGCTCCAGGGGCCCAACCCCTGAGCGCCCGAACCATAGCTCCAGGGGCCTAACCACCGGGGACCACAACCCCAGGTCAAGGGGCCAAACCCCTGGAGCCCTCGACCCCAGCTCCAGGGGCCCAACCCCTGGGGCCCTCGATCCCAGCTCCAGGGGCCCAACCCCTGAGCGCCCGAACCATAGCTCCAGGGGCCTAACCACCGGGGACCACAACCCCAGGTCAAGGGGCCAAACCCCTGGAGCCCTCGACCCCAGCTCCAGGGGCCTAATCCCTGGGGGCCCCAAAACCAGCTCCAAGGGCCCAACCCCTGAGCGCCCGAACGATACCTCCAGGGGCCTAACCCCTGGGGGCCCCAACACCAGCTCCAGGGGCCCAACCCCTGAGCGCTCGAACCATATCTCCAGGGGCCTAACCCCTGGGGGCCCGAACCCCAGCTCCAGGGACCCAAACCCTGGGGGCCCCAACACCAGCTATGGGGGCCCAACCCCTGGGGGCCCCAACACCAGCTCCAGGGGCCCAAACCCTGAGCGCCCGAACCATAGCTCCAGGGGCCTAACCCCTGGGAGACCCAACACCAGCTCCAGGGGCCCAACCGCTGAGCGCTCGAACAATACCTCCAGGGGCCTAACCCCTGGGGGCCCCAATATCAGCTCCAGGGGCCTAACCCCTGAGCCCTCGAACCATAGCTACAGGGGCCTAACCCCTGGGGGCCCCAACACCAGCTCCAAGGGCCCAAAACCTGAGCACCCGAACCATAGCTCCAGGGGCCTAACCCCTGGTGCCCCAACACTAGCGCCAGGGGCCCAAACCCTGGGGGCCCCAACACCAGCTCCAGGGGCCCAACCCCTGAGCACCCGAACCATAGCTCCAGGGGCCTAACCCCTGGGCGCCCCAACCCCAGCTCACGGGGCCAAACCCCTGACAGTCCCAACACCAGCTCCAGGGGCCCAACCCCTGAGAGCCCGAACAATAGCTCCAGGGGCCCAACCCCTGACAGCCCCAACACCAGCTCCAGGGGCCCAACCCCTGAGCGCCCGAACTAGAGCTCCAGGGGCCTAACCCCTGGGGCCCCAACACCAGCTCCAGGGGCCCAACCCCTGGAGGCCCAAACAGAGGCTCCAGGGGCCCAACCCCTCGGCGCCCGAGCCATAGTTCCAGGGGTCTAACCCCCGGGGGCTCCAACCCGAGATCCAGGGGCCGAAACCCTGGGGGCCCCAACACCAGCTCCAGGGGCCCAACCCCTGAGCGCCCGAACCATAGCTCCAGGGGCCTAACCCCCGGGGGCCCCAACCACAGCTCCAGGGGCCCAACCACTGCGGACCCCAACATCAGCTCCAGGAGCCCATCCCCTGAGCGCCTGAACCATAGCTCCAGGGGCCTAACCCCTCGGGCCCCAACACCAGCTCTAGGGCCCTAACCCCTCGGGGCCCCAACACCAGCTCCAGGGGCCCACCCCTGAGACCCCGAACCATATCTCCAGGGGGCTAACCCCTGGGGACCCGAACCCCAGCTCCAGGGACCCAACCCCTGAGGGCCCCAACACCAGCTCCAGGGGCCCAACCCCTGAGCGCCCGAACCATAGCTCCAGGGGCCTAACCCCTGGGGGCCCCAACCCCAGCTTCATGGGCCCAACCCCTGGGGGTCCCAACACCAGCTCCAGGGGCCCAAACCCTGAGCGCCCGAACCATAGCTCCAGGGGCCTAACCTCCGGGGGCCCCAACCCCAGCTCCAGGGGCCCAACCCCTGGGGGCCCCAACACCAGCTCCAGGGTTGCAACCCCTGAGCGCCCGAACCATAGCTCCAGGGGCCTAACCCCTTGGGGCCGCAACACGAGCTCCAGAGTCCCAACCCCTGAGCGCTCGAACAATACCTGAAGGGGCCTAACCCCTGGGGGCCCCAACACCAGCTCCAGGGGCCAAACCCCTGAGCACTCGAACCACAGCTACAGGGGCCTAACCCCTGGAGGCCAACACCCAAACTCCAGCGGCCCAACCCCTGGGGGCCCCAACACCAGCTCTAGGGGCCCAAAACCTGAGCGTCCGAACCATAGCTCCAGGGGCCTAACTCCTGGGGCCCCAACACCAGCTCCAGGGGCCCAACCCCTGGGACCCTCGACCCCAGCTCCAGGGGCCCAACCCCTGAGCGCCCGTACCACAGCTCCAGGCGCCTAATCCCTGGGGGCCCAACACCAGCTCCAGCGGCCCAACGCCTGGGGGCCCCAACCCCAGCTCCAGGGTCCCAACCCCGGAGCGCCCGAACCATAGCTCCAGGGGCCTAATCCCTGGGGGCCCAACACCAGCTCCAAGGACCCAACCCCTGATCGCCCGAACAATACCTCCAGGGGCCTAACCCCTGGGGGCCCGAAAACCAGCTTCAAGGGCACAATCCCTGAGCGCCAGGAACCATAGCTCCAGGGGCCTAACCCCCGGGGGCCCCAACCCCAGGTCCAGGGGCCCAACCCTTGGGGCCCTCGACCCCAGCTCCAGGGGCACAACCCCTGAGCGCCTGAACTATAGCTCCAGGGGCCCAACCCCTGAGCGCCCGAACAATAGCTGCAGGGGCGTAACCCCTGGGGAACCCCACCCCAGCTCCAACGGCCCAACCCCTGAGCGCCGGAACCATAGCTCCAGGGGCCTAACCCCTGGGGGCCCGAACCCCAGCCCCAGGAGCCCAACCCCTGGGGGCCTCAACACCAGCTCCAGGGCCCCAACCCCTGAGCTCCCGAACCATAGCTCCAGGGGCCTAACCCCTGGGGCCCCAACACCAGCTCCACGGGCCCAACCCCTCAGCGCCCGAACCATAGCTCTAGGGGTCTAACCCCCGGGGGCTCCAACCGCAGCTCCAGGGGTCCAACCCCTGAGCGCCCGAACCATAGCTCCAGGGGCCTAACCCGTGGGGGACCCCACCCGAGCTCCAGGGGTCCACCCCTGAGCTCCTTTATCATAGCTGCAGGGGCCTAACCCCTGGGGGACCCCACCCCAGCTCCAACGGCCCAACCCCTGAGCGCCGGAACCATAGCTCCAGGGGAATAACCCCTGGGGGCCCCAACCCCAGCCCCAGGAGCCCAACCCCTGGGGGCCCGAACACCAGCTCCAGGGGCCCAACCCCTGAGCTCCCGCACCATAGCTCCAGGGGCCTTACCCCTGGGACCCCAATACCAGCTCCAGGGGCCCAACGCCTGAGCGCTCGAAAAATACCTCCAGGGGCCTAAAACCTGGGGGCCCCCAACCCAGCTCCATGGGCCAAAAACCTGAGCGCCCGAACCATAGCTCCAGGGGCCTAACCCCTGGGGTCTCAACACCAGCGCCAGGGGCCCAACCCCTGGGAGCCCCAACACCAGCTCCAGGGGCCCAACCCCGGAGCACCCGAACCATAGCTCCAGGGGCCTAACCCCTGGGGGCCCCAACACCAGCTCCAGGGGCCCAACCCCTGGGGCCCTCGACCCCAGCTCTAGGGGCCCAACCCCTGAGCGCCCGTACCACAGCTCCAGGCGCCTAATCCCTGGGGGCCCAACCACCAGCTCCAGCGGCCCAACGCCTGGGGGCCCCAACCCCAGCTCCAGGGTCCCAACCCCGGAGCGCCCGAACCATAGCTCCAGGGTCCTAATCCCTGGGGGCCCAACACCAGCTCCAAGGACCCAACCCCTGATCGCCCGAACAATACCTCCAGGGGCCTAACCCCTGGGGGCCCGAACACCAGCTTCAAGAGCACAATCCCTGAGCGCCAGGAACCATAGCTCCAGGGGCCTAACCCCCGGGGGCCCCAACCCCAGCTCCAGGGGCCCAACCATTGGGGCCCTCGACCCCAGCTCCAGGGGCACAACCCCTGAGCGCCTGAACTATAGCTCCAGGGGCCCAACCCCTGAGCGCCCGAACAATAGCTGCAGGGGCGTAACCCCTGGGGAACCCCACCCCAGCTCCAACGGCCCAACCCCTGAGCGCCGGAACCATAGCTCCAGGGGCCTAACCCCTGGGGGCCCGAACCCCAGCCCCAGGAGCCCAACCCCTGGGGGCCTCAACACCAGCTCCAGGGCCCCAACCCCTGAGCTCCCGAACCATAGCTCCAGGGGCCTAACCCCTGGGGCCCCAACACCAGCTCCACGGGCCCAACCCCTCAGCGCCCGAACCATAGCTCTAGGGGTCTAACCCCCGGGGGCTCCAACCGCAGCTCCAGGGGTCCAACCCCTGAGCGCCCGAACCATAGCTCCAGGGGCCTAACCCGTGCGGGACCCCACCCGAGCTCCAGGGGTCCACCCCTGAGCTCCTGAATCATAGCTGCAGGGGCCTAACCCCTGGGGGACCCCACCCCAGCTCCAACGGCCCAACCCCTGAGCGCCGGAACCATAGCTCCAGGGGAATAACCCCTGGGGGCCCCAACCCCAGCCCCAGGAGCCCAACCCCTGGGGGCCCGAACACCAGCTCCAGGGGCCCAACCCCTGAGCTCCCGCACCATAGCTCCAGGGGCCTAACCCCTGGGGCCCCAATACCAGCTCCAGGGGCCCAACCCCTGAGCGCTCGAAAAATACCTCCAGGGGCCTAAAACCTGGGAGCCCCCACCCCAGCTCCATGGGCCCAAAACCTGAGCGCCCGAACCATAGCTCCAGGGGCCTAACCCCTGGGGTCTCAACACCAGCGCCAGGGGCCCAACCCCTGGGGGCCCCAACACCAGCTCCAGGGGCCCAACCCCGGAGCACCCGAACCATAGCTCCAGGGGCCTAACCCCTGGGGGCCCCAACACCAGCTCCAGGGGCCCAACCCCTCAGCGCCCGAGCCATAGTTCCAGGGGTCTAACCCCCGGGGGCTCCAACCCGAGCTCCAGGGGACGAAACCCTGGGGGCCCCAACACCAGCTCCAGGGGCCCAACCCCTGAACGCCCGAACCATAGCTCCAGGGGCCTAACCCCCGGGGGCCCCAACCACAGTTCCAGGGGCCCAACCACTGCGGACCCCAACATCAGCTCCAGGAGCCCATCCCCTGAGCGCCCGAACCATAGCTCCAGGGGCCTAACCCCTCGGGCCCCAACACCAGCTCCAGGGCCCTAACCCCTCGGGGCCCCAACACCAGCTCCAGGGGCCCACCCCTGAGACCCCGAACCATATCTCCAGGGGGCTAACCCCTGGGGACCCGAACCCCAGCTCCAGGGACCCAACCCCTGAGGGCCCCAACACCAGCTCCAGGGGCCCAACCCCTGAGCGCCCGAACCATAGCTCCAGGGGCCTAACCCCTGGGGGCCCCAACCCCAGCTTCATGGGCCCAACCCCTGGGGGCCCCAACACCAGCTCCAGGGGCCCAACCCCTGAGCGCCCGAACCATAGCTCCAGGGGCCTAACCCCCGGGGGCCCCAACCCCAGCTCCAGGGGCCCAACCCCTGGGGGCCCCAACACCAGCTCCAGGGTTGCAACCCCTGAGCGCCCGAACCATAGCTCCAGGGGCCTAACCCCTGGGGGCCGCAACACGAGCTCCAGAGTCCCAACCCCTGAGCGCTCGAACAATACCTGAAGGGGACTAACCCCTGGGGGCCCCAACACCAGCTCCAGGGGCCCAACCCCTGAGCACTCGAACCACAGCTACAGGGGCCTAACCCCTGGGGGCCAACACCCCAGCTCCAGCGGCCCAACCCCTGGGGGCCCCAACACCACCTCTAGGGGCCCAAAACCGGAGCGCCCGAACCATAGCTCCAGGGGCCTAACTCCTGGGGCCCCAACACCAGCTCCAGGGGCCCAACCCCTGGGGCCCTCGACCCCAGCTCCAGGGGCCCAACCCCTGAGCGCCCGTACCACAGCTCCAGGGGCCTAACCCCTGGGGGCCCAAACCCCAGCTCCAGCGGCCTAACGCCTGGGGGCCCCAACACCAGCTTCAAGGGCACAATCCCTGAGCGCCAGGAACCATAGCTCCAGGGGCCTAACCCCCGGGGGCCCCAACCCCAGCTCCAGGGGCCCAACCCTTGGGGCCCTCGACCCCAGCTCCAGGGGCACAACCCCTGAGCGCCTGAACTATAGCTCCAGGGGCCCAACCCTTGAGCGCCCGAACAATAGCTGCAGGGGCGTAACCCCTGGGGGACCCCACCCCAGCTCCAGGGGTCCACCCCTGAGCTCCCGAATCATAGCTGCAGGGGCTTAACCCCTGGGGGACCCCACCCCAGCTCCATGGGCCCAAAACCTGAGCGCCCGAACCATAGCTCCAGGGGCCTAACCCCTGGGGCCCCAACACCAGCGCCAGGAGCCCAACCCCTGGGGGCCCCAACACCAGCTCCAGGGGCCCAACCCCTGAGCACCCGAACCATAGCTCCAGGGGCCTAACCCCTGGGGGCCCCAACACCAGCTCCAGGGGTCCAACCCCTGAGCGCCCGAACCATAGCTGCAGTTGCCTAACCCCTGGGGGCCCGTACCCCAGCTCCAACGGCCCAACCCCTGAGCGCCAGAACTATAGCTCCAAGGGCTTAACCCCTGGGGGCCCCAACCGCAGCCCCAGGAGCTCAACCGCTGGGGGCCCCAACACCAGCTCCAGGGGCCCAACCCCTGAGCGCCCAAACCATAGCTCCAGGGGCCTAACCCCTGGGGTCCGAACACCAGCTCCAGGGGCCCAACCCCTGGGGGCCCCAACAAAGACTCCAGGGGTCCAAACCCTAAGTGCTCGAACCATAGCTCCAGGGGCCTAACCCCCAGGGACCCCAACCACAGCTCCAGGGGCCCAACCCCTGCGGACCCCAACACCAGTTCCAGGAACCCAACCCATGAGCGCCCGAACCATAGCTCCAGGGGCCTAATCCCTGGGGGCCTCAACACCAGCTCCAAGGGCGCAACCCCTGAGCGCCCGAACCATAGCTCCAGGGGCCTAACCCCTGGGGGCCCCCACCCCAGCTCCAAGGGCCCAACCCCTGAGCGCCCGAACCATAGCTCCAGGGGCCCAACCCCTGAGCGCCCAAAACATAGCTCCAGGGGCCTAACCCCTCGGGCCACAACACCAGCTCCAGGGCCCTAACCCCTCGGGGCCCCAACACCTGCTCTAGGGGCCCAAACCCTGAGAGCCCGAACCTATCTCCAGGGGGCTAACCCCTGGGGACCAGAACCCCAGCTCCAGGGGCCCAACCCCTGGGGGCCCCAACACGAGCTCCAGGGGCCGAACCCCTGGGGGCCCCAACACCAGCTCCAGGGGCCCAACCCCACAGCGCCCTAACGATAGCTCCAGGGGCCTAACCCCTGGGGGCCCCAACCCCAGCTCCAGGGGCCGAACCCCTGGGGGCCCCAACACCAGCTCCAGGGGCCCAACCCCTGAGCGCCAGAACCATAGCTCCAGGGGCCGAACCCCTGAGCGCCTGAACCATAGCTCCAGGGGTCTAACCCCCGGGGGCTCCAACCCCAGCTCCAGGGGTCCAAACCTTGAGCGCCCGAACCATAGCTGCAGGGGCCTAACCCCTGGGGGCCCCCACCCCAGCTCCAACGGCCAAACCCCTGAGCGCTGGAACCATAGCTCCAGGGGCCTAGCCCCTCGGGCCCCAACACCAGCACCAGGGCCCTAACCCCTCCGGGCCCCAACACCAGCCCCAGGGGCCCAACCCCTGAGCGCCCGAACAATAACTCCAGGGGCCTAACCCCTGGGGCCCGAACACCAGCTCCAGGGGCCCAACCCCTGGGGGCCCCAACACCAGCTCCAGGGGCCCAACCCCTGAGCGCCCGAACTATAGCTCCAGGGGCCTAAACCCTAGGGGTCCCAACCCCAGCTCCAGTGGCCCAACCCCTGGGGGCCCCAACACCAGCTCCAAGGGCCCAACCCCTGAGAGCCCGAACCATAGCTCCAGGGGTCTAACCCCCGGGGGCCCCAATCCCAGCTCCAAGGGCCCAACCCCTGGGGCCGTCGACCCCAGCTCCAGGGGCCCAACCCCTGAGCGCCCGAACCACAGCTCCAGGGGTCTAACCCCCTGGGGCCCCAACACCAGCTCCACGAGCCCAACCCCAGAGCTCCCGAACCATAGCTCCATGCAGGAAATGCTCTGTGTATTAGACTGCGTGACCACAAGGTGTCACTGTTGCTCCATGCGGGGAAAGGCTCTGTGTATTACCCTGTGTGGCTACATGGTGTCACTGTTGCTCCATGCGGGGAAATGCTCTGTGCATTACCCTACGTGGCCACACCGTGTCACTCTTGCTCCATGCAGCAAATGCTCTGGGCATTACCCTGCATAGCAACACAGTGTTACTGTTGCTCCATGCGTGAAATGCTCTGGGCATTACTGTGATGGAGTGGGGACTGTCTGTGTGGGGGATGGGAGAGCAGGGGGTGACTTTAGCTCAGGGGACCCAACACCAGCTCCAGGGGCCCAACCACTGAGCGCCCGAAACATAGCTCCAGGGGCCTAACCCCTGGGGGCCCCAACACCAGCTCCAAGGGCCCAACGCCTGAACGCACGAACAATACCTCCAGGGGCCTAACCCCTCGGGGCCCCAACACCAGCTCCAGGGGCCCAACCCCTGAGAGCCCGAACCATATCTCCAGGGGGCTAACCCCTGGGGACCCGAACCCCAGCTCCAGGGGCCCAACCCCTGGGGGCCCCAACACCAGCTCCAGGGGCCCAACCCCTGAGCGCCCGAACTATAGCTCCAGGGGCCTAAACCCTAGGGGTCCCAACCCCAGCTCCAGTGGCCCAACCCCTGGGGGCCCCAACACCAGCTCCAAGGGCCCAACCCCTGAGAGCCCGAACCATAGCTCCAGGGGTCTAACCCCCGGGGGCCCCAATCCCAGCTCCAAGGGCCCAACCCCTGGGGCCGTCGACCCCAGCTCCAGGGGCCCAACCCCTGAGCGCCCGAACCACAGCTCCAGGGGTCTAACCCCCTGGGGCCCCAACACCAGCTCCACGAGCCCAACCCCAGAGCTCCCGAACCATAGCTCCATGCAGGAAATGCTCTGTGTATTAGACTGCATGACCACAAGGCGTCACTGTTGCTCCATGCGGGGAAAGGCTCTGTGTATTACCCTGTGTGGCTACATGGTGTCACTGTTGCTCCATGCGGGGAAATGCTCTGTGCATTACCCTACGTGGCCACACGGAGTCACTCTTGCTCCATGCAGCAAATGCTCTGGGCATTACCCTGCATAGCAACACAGTGTTACTGTTGCTCCATGCGTGAAATGCTCTGGGCATTACTGTGATGGAGTGGGGACTGTCTGTGTGGGGGATGGGAGAGCAGGGGGTGACTTTAGCTCAGGGGACCCAACACCAGCTCCAGGGGCCCAACCACTGAGCGCCCGAAACATAGCTCCAGGGGCCTAACCCCTGGGGGCCCCAACACCAGCTCCAAGGGCCCAACGCCTGAACGCACGAACAATACCTCCCGGGGCCTAACCCCTCGGGGCCCCAACCCCAGCTCCAGGGGCCCAACCCCTGGGGGCCCCAACCCCAGCTCCAGGGGCCCAACCCCTGAGCGCCCGAATCATAGCTCCAGGGGCCTAACCCCCGGGGGACCCAACCCCAGCTCCAGGGGCCCAACCGCTGGGGGCCCCAACACCAGCTCCAGGGTTGCTACCCCTGAACCCCCGAACCATAGCTCCAGGGGCCTAACCCCTGGGGGCCCCAACACCAGCTCCAGGGGCCCAACCCCTGAGCGCTCGAACAATACCTCCAGGGGCCTAACCCCTGGGGGCCCCAACACCAGCTCCAGGGCACCAACCCCTAAGCACTCGAACCATAGCTACACGGGCCTAACCCCTGGGGGCCCCCACCCCAGCTCCAAGGGCCCAAAACCTGAGCGCCCGAACCATAGCTCCAGGGGCCTAACCCCCAGGGACCCCAAACACAGCTCCAGGGGCCCAACCCCTGCGGACCCCAACACCAGTTCCAGGAACCCAACCCATGAGCGAACGAACCATAGCTCCAGGGGACTAATCCCTGGGGGCCTCAACACCAGCTCCAAGGGCCCAACCCCTGAGCGCCCGAACCATAGCTCCAGGGGCCTAACCCCTGGGGGCCCCCACCCCAGCTCCAAGGGCCCAACCCCTGAGCGCCCGAACCATAGCTCCAGGGGCCAAACCCCTGAGCGCCCAAAACATAGCTCCAGGGGCCTAACCCCTCGGGCCCCAACACCAGCTCCAAGGGCACAACCCCTGAGCGCCCGAACCCCAACTCCAGGGGCCCAACCCCTGGGGGCCCCAACACCAGCTCCAGGAGCCCAACCGCTCAGCGCCCAAACCATAGCTCCAGGGGTCTAACCCCCGGGGGCTCCAACCCCAGCTCCAGGGGTCCAAACCTTGAGCGCCCGAACCATAGCTGCAGGGGCCTAACCCCTGGGGGCCCCCACCCCAGCGCCAACGGCCCAACCCCTGAGCGCCGGAACCATAGCTCCAGGGGCCTAACCCCTCGGGCCCCAACACCAGCTCCAGGGCCCTAACCCCTCGGGGCCCCAACACCAGCTCCAGGGGCCCAACCCCTGAGAGCCCGAACCATATCTCCAAGGGGCTAACCCCTGGGGACCCGAACCCCAGCTCCAGGGGCCCAACCCCTGGGGGCCCCAACACCAGCTCCAGGGGCGAAACCCCTGGGGGCCCAAACACCAGCTCCAGGGGCCCAACCCCTGAGCGCCCGAACAATACCTCCAGGGGCCTAACCCCTGGGGCCCCAACACCAGCTCCAGGGGCCCAACCCCTGGGGGCCCCAACACCAGCTCCAGGGGCCCAACCCCTGAGCGCCTGAACCATAGCTCCAGGGACCTAAACCCTAGGGGCCCCAACCCCAGCTCCAGTGGCCCAACCCCTGGGGGCCCCAACACCAGCTCCAAGGGCCCAACCCCGGAGCGCCCGAACCATAGCTCCAGGGGTCTAACCCCCGGGGGCCCCAATCCCAGCTCCAAGGGCCCAACCCCTGGGGCCGTCGACTCCAGCTCCAGGGGCCCAACCCCTTAGCGCCCGAACCACAGCTCCAGGGGTCTAACCCCCTGGGGCCCCAACACCAGCTCCACGGGCCCAACCCCTGGGACCCCCAACACCAGCTCGAGGGGCCCAACCCCAGAGCTCCCGAACCATAGCTCCATGCAGGAAATGCTCTGTGTATTAGACTGCGTGACCACAAGGTGTCACTGTTGCTCCGTGCGGGGAAAGGCTCTGTGTATTACCCTGTGTGGCTACATGGTGTCACTGTTGCTCCATGCGGGGAAATACTCTCTGCATTACCCTATGTGGTCACACGGTGTCACTCTTGCTCCACGCAGCAAATGCTCTGGGCATTACCCTGCATAGCAACACAGTGTTACTGTTGCTCCATGCGTGAAATGCTCGGGGCATTACTGTGATGGAGTGGGGACTGTCTGTATGGGGGATGGGAGAGCAGGGGGTGACTTTAGCTCAGGGGACCCAACACCAGCTCCAGGGGCCCAACCACTGAGCGCCCGCAACATAGCTCCAGGGGCCTAACCCCTGGGGGCCCCAACACCAGCTCCAAGGGCCCAACCCCTGAGAGCCCGAACCATAGCTCCAGGGGTCTAACCCCCGGGGGCCCCAATCCCAGCTCCAAGGGCCCAACCCCTGGGGCCGTCGACCCCAGCTCCAGGGGCCCAGCCCCTGAGCGCCCGAACCACAGCTCCAGGGGTCTAACCCCCTGGGGCCCCAAAACCAGCTCCACGAGCCCAACCCCAGAGCTCCCGAACCGTAGCTCCATGCAGGAAATGCTCTGTGTATTAGACTGCGTGACCACAAGGTGTCACTGTTGCTCCATGCGGGGAAAGGCTCTGTGTATTACCCTGGGTGGCTACATGGTGTCACTGTTGCTCCATGCGGGGAAATGCTCTGTGCATTACCCTACGTGGCCACACGGAGTCACTCTTGCTCCATGCAGCAAATGCTCTGGGCATTACCCTGCATAGCAACACAGTGTTACTGTTGCTCCATGCGTGAAATGCTCTGGGCATTACTGTGATGGAGTGGGGACTGTCTGTGTGGGGGATGGGAGAGCAGGGGGTGACTTTAGCTCAGGGGACCCAACACCAGCTCCAGGGGCCCAACCACTGAGCGCCCGAAACATAGCTCCAGGGGCCTAACCCCTGGGGGCCCCAACACCAGCTCCAAGGGCCCAACGCCTGAACGCACGAACAATACCTCCAGGGGCCTAACCCCTCGGGGCCCCAACACCAGCTCCAGGGGCCCAACCCCTGAGAGCCCGAACCATATCTCCAGGGGGCTAACCCCTGGGGACCCGAACCCCAGCTCCAGGGGCCCAACCCCTGGGGGCCCCAACACCAGCTCCAGGGGCCCAATCCCTGGGAGCCCCTACAACAGCTCCAGGGGCCCAACCCCTGAGCGCCCGAACCATAGCTCCAGGGGCCTAACCCCTGGGGGCCTCAACCCCAGCTCCAGGGGCCCAACCCCTGGGGGCCCGAACACCAGCTCCAGGGGCCCAACCCCTGAGCGCCCGAATCATAGCTCCAGGGGCCTAACCCCCGGGGGACCCAACCCCAGCTCCAGGGGCCCAACCCCTGGGGGCCCCAACACCAGCTCCAGGGTTGCTACCCCTGAACCCCCGAACCATAGCTCCAGGGGCCTAACCCCTGGGGGCCCCAACACCAGCTCCAGGGGCCCAACCCCTGAGCGCTCGAACAATACCTCCAGGGGCCTAACCCCTGGGGGCCCCAACACCAGCTCCAGGGGACCAACCCCTAAGCACTCGAACCATAGCTACAGGGGCCTAACCCCTGGGGGCCCCCACCCCAGCTCCAAGGGCCCAAAACCTGAGCGCCCGAACCATACCTCCAGGGGCCTAACCCCTGGGGCCCCAACACCAGGTCCAGGGGCCTAACCCCTGGGGCCCCAACACCAGCTCCAGGGGCCCAACCCCTGGGGGCCCAAACACCAGCTCCAGGGGCCCAACCCCTCAGCGCCCGAACCATAGCTCCAGGGATCTAACCCCCAGGGACCCCAACGACAGCTCCAGGGGCCCAACCCCTGCGGACCCCAACACCAGTTCCAGGAACCCAACCCATGAGCGCCCGAACCATAGCTCCAGGGGCCTAATCCCTGGGGGCCTCAACACCAGCTCCAAGAGCCCAACCCCTGAGCGCCCGAACCATAGCTCCAGGGGCCTAACCCCTGGGGGCCCCCACCCCAGCTCCAAGGGCCCAACCCCTGAGCGCCCGAACCATAGCTCCAGGGGCCAAACCCCTGAGCGACCAAAACATAGCTCCAGGGGCCTAACCCCTCGGGCCCCAACACCAGCTCCAAGGGCACAACCCCTGAGCGCCCGAACCCCAACTCCAGGGGCCCAACCCCTGGGGGCCCCAAAACGAGATCCAGGGGCCCAACCCCTGGGGGCCCCAACACCAGCTCCAGGAGCCAAACCCCTCAGCGCCCAAACCATAGCTCCAGGGGTCTAACCCCCGGGGGCTCCAACCCCAGCTCCAGGGGTCCAAACCTTGAGCGCCCGAACCATAGCTGCAGGGGCCTAACCCCTGGGGGCCCCCACCCCAGCGCCAACGGCCCAACCCCTGAGCGCCGGAACCATAGCTCCAGGGGCCTAACCCCTCGGGCCCCAACACCAGCTCCAGGGCCCTAACCCCTCGGGGCCCCAACACCAGCTCCAGGGGCCCAACCCCTGAGAGCCCGAACCATATCTCCAAGGGGCTAACCCCTGGGGACCCGAACCCCAGCTCCAGGGGCCCAACCTCTGGGGGCCCCAACACCAGCTCCAGGGGCGAAACCCCTGGGGGCCCAAACACCAGCTCCAGGGGCCCAACCCCTGAGCACCCGAACAATACCTCCAGGGGCCTAACAACTGGGGCCCCAACACCAGCTCCAGGGGCCCAACCCCTGGGGGCCCCAACACCAGCTCCAGGGGCCCAACCCCTGAGCGCCTGAACCATAGCTCCAGGGGCCTAAACCCTAGGGGCCCGAACCCCAGCTCCAGTGGCCCAACCCCTGGGGGCCCCAACACCAGCTCCAAGGGCCCAACCCCTGAGCGCCCGAACCATAGCTCCAGGGGTCTAACCCCCGGGGGCCCCAATCCCAGCTCCAAGGGCCCAACCCCTGGGGCCGTCGACCCCATCTCCAGGGGCCCAACCCCTTAGCGCCCGAACCACAGCTCCAGGGGTCTAACCCCCTGGGGCCCCAACACCAGCTCCACGGGCCCAACCCCTGGGACCCCCAACACCAGCTCCAGGGGCCCAACCCCAGAGCTCCCGAACCATAGCTCCATGCAGGATATGCTCTGTGTATTAGACTGCGTGACCACAAGGTGTCACTGTTGCTCCATGCGGGGAAAGGCTCTATGTATTACCCTGTGTGGCTACATGGTGTCACTGTTGCTCCATGCGGGGAAATACTCTCTGCATTACCCTATGTGGTCACACGGTGTCACTCTTGCTCCACGCAGCAAATGCTCTGGGCATTACCCTGCATAGCAACACAGTGTTACTGTTGCTCCATGCGTGAAATGCTCGGGGCATTACTGTGATGGAGTGGGGACTGTCTGTGTGGGGGATGGGAGAGCAGGGGGTGACTTTAGCTCAGGGGACCCAACACCAGCTCCAGGGTCCCAACCACTGAGCGCCCGCAACATAGCTCCAGGGGCCTAACCCCTGGGGGCCCCAACACCAGCTCCAAGGGCCCAACGCCTGAGCGCACGAACAATACCTCCAGGGGCCTAACCCCTGGGGGACCCAACACCAGCTCCAGGGCCCTAACCCCGCGTGGCCCCAGCACCAGCTCCAGGGGCCCAACCCCTGAGAGCCCGAACCATATCTCCAGGGGGCTAACCCCTGGGGACCCGAACCCCAGGTCCAGGGGCCCAACCCCTGGGAGCCCGAACACCAGCTCCAGGGGCCCTAGCCCTGGGAGCCCCAACACCAACTCCAGGGGCCTAACCCCTGAGCGCCCGAACCATAGCTCCAGGGGCCTAACCCCTGGGGGCCCCAACCCCAGCTCCAGGGGCCCAACCCCTGGGGGCCCCAACCCCAGCTCCAGGGGCCCAACCCCTGGGGGCCACAACACCAGCTCCAGGGGCCCAACCCCTGAGCGCCCGAATCATAGCTCCAGGGGCCTAAACCCCGGGGGACCCAACCCCAGCTCCAGGGGCCCAACCCCTGGGGGCCCCAACACCAGCTCCAGGGTTGCAACTCCTGAGCGCCCGAACCATAGCTCCAGGGGCCTAACCCCTGGGGGCCCCAACACCAGCTCCAGGGGCCCAACCCCTGAGCGCTCGAACAATACCTCCAGGGACCTAACCCCTGGGGGCCCGAACACCAGCTCCAGGGGACCAACCCCTAAGCACTCGAACCATAGCTACAGGGGCCTAACCCCTGGGGGCCCCCACCCCAGCTCCAAGGGCCCAAAACCTGAGCGCCCGAACCATAGCTCCAGGGGCCTAACTCCTGGGGCCCCAATACCAGCGCCAGAGGTCAAACCCCTGGGGGCCCCAACACCAGCTCCAGGGGCCAAACCCCTGAACGCCAGAACCATAGCTCCAGGGGCCTAACCCCTGGGGCCCCAAGACCAGCTCCAGGGGCCCAGCCCCTGGGGGCCCCAACACCAGTCCAGGGGCCCAAACCCTGAGCTCCCGAAGCATAGCCCGAGGGGCCTAAAACCACGGGGCCCCAATACCAGCTCCAGGGGCCCAACCACTGAGCGCCCGAACAATACCTCCAGGGGCCTAACCCCTGGGGCCCCAACACCAGCTCCAGGGGCCCAACCCCTGGGGGCCCAAACACCAGCTCCAGGGGCCCAACCCCTCAGCGCCCGAACCATAGCTCCAGGGATCTAACCCCCGGGGGCTCCAACCCCAGCTCCAGGGGTCCAACCCCTGAGCGCCCGAACCATAGCTGCAGGGGCCTAACCCCTGAGGGCCCCCACCCCAGCTCCAACGGCCCAACCCCTGAGCGCCGGAACCATAGCTCCAGGGGCCTAACCCCTGGGGGCCCCAACCCCATCCCCAGGAGCCCAACCCCTGGGGGCCCCAACACCAGCTCCAGAGGCCCAACTCCTGAGTGCCCGAACCATAGCTCCAGGGGTCTAACCCCTGGGGCCCCAACCAAGCTCCAGGGGTCCAGCCCCTGGGGGCCCTAACACCAGCTCCAGGGGCCCAACCCCTGAGCGCCCGAACCATAGCTCCAGGGGCCTAATCCCTGGGGGCCCCAAAACCAGCTCGAAGGGCCCAACCCCTTAGCGCCCGAACGATACCTCCAGGGGCCTAACCCCTGGGGGCCCCAACACCAGCTCCAGGGGACCAACCCCTAAGCACTCGAACCATAGCTACAGGGGCCTAACCCCTGGGGGCCCCCACCCCAGCTCCAAGGGCCCAAAACCTGAGCGCCCGAACCATAGCTCCAGGGGCCTAACTCCTGAGGCCCCAATACCAGCGCCAGAGGTCAAACCCCTGGGGGCCCCAACACCAGCTCCAGGGGCCCAACCCCTGAACGCCAGAACCATAGCTCCAGGGGCCTAACCCCTGGGGCCCCAAGACCAGCTCCAGGGGCCCAGCCCCTGGGGGCCCCAACACCAGTCCACGGGCCCAAACCCTGAGCGCCCGAAGCATAGCTCGAGGGGCCTAAAACCTCGGGGCCCCAATACCAGCTCCAGGGGCCCAACCACTGAGCGCCCGAACAATACCTCCAGGGGCCTAACCCCTGGGGCCCCAACACCAGCTCCAGGGGCCCAACCCCTGGGGGCCCAAACACCAGCTCCAGGGGCCCAACCCCTCAGCGCCCGAACCATAGCTCCAGGGATCTAACCCCCGGGGGCTCCAACCCCAGCTCCAGGGGTCCAACCCCTGAGCGCCCGAACCATAGCTGCAGGGGCCTAACCCCTGAGGGCCCCCACCCCAGCTCCAACGGCCCAACCCCTGAGCGCCGGAACCATAGCTCCAGGGGCCTAACCCCTGGGGGCCCCAACCCCATCCCCAGGAGCCCAACCCCTGGGGGCCCCAACACCAGCTCCAGAGGCCCAACTCCTGAGTGCCCGAACCATAGCTCCAGGGGTCTAACCCCTGGGGCCCCAACCAAGCTCCAGGGGTCCAGCCCCTGGGGGCCCTAACACCAGCTCCAGGGGCCCAACCCCTGAGCGCCCGAAACATAGCTCCAGGAGCCTAACCCCTGGGGGCCCCAACACCAGCTCCAAGGGCCCAACGCCTGAGCGCCCGAACAATACCTCCACGGGCCTAAACCCTGGGGGACTCAACACCAGCTCCAGGGCCCTAACCCCTCGGGGCCCCAACACCAGCTCCACGGGCCCAACCCCTGAGAGCCCGAACCATATCTCCAGGGGGCTAACCCCTGGGGACCCGAACCTCAGCTCCAGGGGCGCAACCACTGGGGGCCCCAACACCAGCTCCAGGAGCCCAATCCCTGGGGACCCCAACACCAGCTCCAGGGGCCCAACCCCTGAGCGCCCGAACCATAGCTCCAGGTGCCTAACCCCTGGGAGCCCCAACCCCAGCTCAAGGGGCCCAACCCCTGGGGGCCCCAACACCAGCTCCAGGGTTGCAACCCCTGAGCGCCCGAACCATAGCTCCAGGGGCCTAACCCCTGGGGGCCCCAACACCAGCTCGAGGGGCCCAACCCCTGAGCACTCGAACCATAGCTACAGGGGCCTAACCCCTGGGGGCCCCCACCCCAGCTCCAAGGGCCCAAAACCTGAGCACCCAAACCATAGCTCCAGGGGCCTAACTCCTGGGGCCCCAATACCAGCGCCAGGGGCCCAGCCCCTGGGGGCCCCAACACCAGCTCCAGAGGCCCAACCCCTGAACACCCGAACCATCGCTCCAGGGGCGTAACCCCTGGGGGCCCCAACACCAGCTCCAAGGGCCCAACGCCTGAGCGCCCGAACAATACCTCCAGGGGCCTAACCCCTGGGGGACCCAACACCAGCTCCAGGGCCCTAACCCCTCGGGGCCCCAAAACCAGCTCCAGGGGCCCAACCCCTGAGAGCCCAAACCATATCTCCAGGGGGCTAACCCCTGGGGACCCGAACCCCAGCTCCAGGGGCGCAACCCCTGGGGGCCCCAACACCAGCTCCAGGGGCCCAATCCCTGGGGACCCCAGCACCAGCTCCAGGGGCCCAACCCCTGAGAGCCCGAACCATATCTCCAGGGGCCTAACCCCTGGGGGCCCCAACACCAGCTCCAGGGGTCCAACCCCTGAGCGACCAAACCATAGCTCCAGGGGCCTAACCCCTAGGGACCCCCACCCCAGCTCCAGGGGCCCAACCCCTGGGGCCCTCGAACCCAGCTCCAGGGACCGAACCCCTGAGCGCCCGTACCACAGCTCCAGAGGCCTAACCCCTGGGGGCCCAAACCCCAGCTCCAGCGGCCCAACCCCTCGGGGCCCCAACAGCAGCTCCAGGGGCCCAACCCCTGAGCGCCCGAACCATAGCTCCAGGGGCCTAACCCCAGAGCGCCCTAACAAAAGCTCCAGGGGCCCAACCCCTGGGGGACCCAACACCAGCTCCAGGGGCCCAACCCCTCAGCACCAGAACCATAGCTCACGGGGACTAATCCCTGGTAACCCAACAATAGCTCAAGGGGCCCAACCCCTGAGGGTCCCAACACCAGCTCCAGGGTCCCAAACCCTGAGCCCGCGAAACATAGCTCCAGGGGCCCAACCCCTGGGGGCTCCAACACCAGCTCCAGGGGCTCAATCTCTGGGGGCCCCAACACCAGCTCCAGGGGCCCAACCCCTGAGCGCCTGAACCATAGCTCTAGGGGCCTAACCCCCGGGGGACCCAACCCCAGCTCCAGGGGCCCAACCCCTGGGGGCCCCAACACCAGCTCCAGGGGCCCAACCCCTGAGCGCCCGAACAATACCTCCACGGGCCTAACCCCTGGGGGACCAAACACCAGCTCCAGGACCCTAACCCCTCGGGGCCCCAACACCAGCTCCAGGGGCCCAACCCCTGAGCGCCCGAACCATCGCTCCAGGGGCCCAACGCCTGAGCGCCCGAACCATAGCTCCAGGGGCCTAACCCCTGGGGCCCCAACACCAGCTCCAGGGGTCCAACCCCTTGGGGCCCTAACAACAGCTCCAGGGGCCCAACCCCTGAGCGCCCGAACCATAGCTCCAGGGGCCTAATCCCTGGGGGCCCCCAAACTAGCTCCAAGGGCCCAACCCCTGAGCGCCCGAACGATACCTCCAGGGGCCTAACCCCTTGGGGCCCCAACACCAGCTCCAGGGGCCCAACCGTTGAGCGCCCGAACCATAGCTCCGGGGGCCTAACACCTGGGGGCCCCAACTCCAGCTCCAGAGGCCCAACCCTTGGGGCCCTCGACCCCAGCTCCAGGGTCCCAACCCCTGAGCGCCCAAACCGTAGCTCCAGAGGCCTAATCCCTGGGGGCCCAACACCAGCTCCAAGGACACAACCCCTGAGCGCCCGAACAATACCTCCAGGGGCCTAACCCCTGGGGGCCCCAACACCAGCTCCTCGGGCCCTACCCCTGAGCGCCCGAACCATAGCTCCAGTGGCCTAACCCCAGAGCGCCCTAACAAAAGCTCCAGGGGCCCAACCCCTGGGGGACCCAACACCAGCTCCAGGGGCCCAACCCCTCAGCACCAGAACCATAGCTCACGGGGACTAATCCCTGGTAACCCAACACCAGCTCAAGGGGCCCAACCCCTGAGGGTCCCAACACCAGCTCCAGGGTCCCAAACCCTGAGCCCCCGAAACATAGCTCCAGGGGCCCAACCCCTGGGGGCTCCAACACCAGCTCCAGGGGCCCAATCTCTGGGGGCCCCAACACCAGCTCCAGGGGCCCAACCCCTGAGCGCCTGAGCCATAGCTCTAGGGGCCTAACCCCCGGGGGACCCAACCCCAGCTCCAGGGGCCCAACCCCTGGGGGCCCCAACACCAGCTCCAGGGGCCCAACCCCTGAGCGCCCGAACAATACCTCCACGGGCCTAACCCCTGGGGGACCCAACACCAGCTCCAGGACCCTAACCCCTCGGGGCCCCAACACCAGCTCCAGGGGCCCAACCACTGAGAGCCCGAACCATAGCTCCAGGGGCCTAATCCCTGGGGGACCCCACCCCAGCTCCAACTGCCCAACCCCTGAGCGCCGGAACCATAGCTCCAAGGGCCTAACCCCTGGGGGCCCCAACCCCAGCCCCAGGAACCCAACCCCTGGGTGCCCCAACACCAGCTCCAGGGGCCCAACCCCTGAGCGCCCGAACCATCGCTCCAGGGGCCCAACCCCTGAGCGCCCGAACCATAGCTCCAGGGGCCTAACCCCTGGGGCCCCAACACCAGCTCCAGGGGTCCAACCCCTTGGGGCCTTAACACCAGCTCCAGCGGCCCAACCCCTGAGCGCCCGAACCATAGCTCCAGGGGCCTAATCCCTGGGGGCCCCCAAACTAGCTCCAAGGGCCCAACCCCTGAGCGCCCGAACGATACCTCCAGGGGCCTAACCCCTTGGGGCCCCAACACCAGCTCCAGGGGCCCAACCCCTGAGCGAACGAACCATAGCTCCGGGGGCCTAACACCTTGGGGCCCCAACTCCAGCTCCAGAGGCCCAACCCTTGGGGCCCTCGACCCCAGCTCCAGGGTCCCAACCCCTGATCGCCCAAACCGTAGCTCCAGAGGCCTAATCCCTGGGGGCCCAACACCACCTCTAGGGGCCCAACCCCTGAGCGCCCGAACGATACCTCCAGGGGCCTAACCCCTGGGGGCCCCAACACCAGCTCCAGGGGCCCAACCCCTGAACGCCCGAACCATAGCTCCAGGGGCCTAACCCCTAGGGCCCCAAGACCAGCTCCAGGGGCCCAGCCCCTGGGGGCCCGAACACCAGTCCAGGGGCACAAACCCTGAGCGCCCGAAGCATAGCTCGAGGGGCCTAAAACCTCGGGGCCCCAACACCAGCTCCAGGGGCCCAACCCCTGAGCGCCCGAAAAATACCTCCAGGGGCCTAACCCCTGTGGGCCCCTACACCAGCTCCAGGGGTCCAACCCCTGAGCGCCTGAACCATAGCTGCAGGGGCCTAAACCCTAGGGGACCTCACCCCAGCTCCAACGGCCCAACCCCTGAGCGCCGGAACCATAGGTCCAGGGGCCTAACCCCTGGGGGCCCCAACCTCAGCCCCAGGAGCCCAACCCCTGGGGGCCCCAACACCGGCTCCAGGGGCCCAATCCCTGAGCTCCCGAACCATAGCTCCAGGGGCCTGACCCCTGGGGCCCCAACACCAGCTCCAGGGGCCCAACCCCTGGGGGCCCAAACACCAGCTCCAGGGGCCCAACCCCTCAGCGCCCGAACCATAGCTCCAGGGATCTAACCCCCAGGGGCTCCAACCCCAGCTCCAGGGGTCCAACCCCTGAGCGCCCGAACCATAGCTGCAGAGGCCTAACCCCTGAGGGCCCCCACCCCAGCTCCAACGGCCCAACCCCTGAGCGCCGGAACCATAGCTCCAGGGGCCTAACCCCTGGGGGCCCCAACCCTAGCCCCAGGAGCCCAACACCTGGGGGCCCCAACACCAGCTCCAGGGGCCCAACCCCTGAGTGCCCGAACCATAGCTCCAGGAGCCCAACCCCTGGGGCCCCAACCCAGCTCCAGGGGTCCAGCCCCTGGGGGCCCTAACACCAGCTCCAAGGGCCCAACCCCTGAGCGCCCGAACCATAGCTCCAGGGGCCTAATCCCTTGGGGCCCCAAAACCAGCTCCAAGGGCCCAACCCCTTAGCGCCCGAACGATACCTCCAGGGGCCTAACCCCTGGGGGCCCCAACACCAGCTTCAGGGGCCCAACCCCTGAGAGCCCGAACCATAGCTCCAGGGGCCTAACCCCTGGGGACCCCCACCCCAGCTCCACGGGCCCAACCCCTGGAGCCCTCGACCCAGCTCCAGGGGCCGAACCTCTGAGCGCCCGTACCACAGCTCCAGAGGCCTAACCCCTGGGGGCCCCAACACCAGCTCCAGGGGCCCAACCCCTGAGCGCCCGAACCATAGCTCCAGGGGCCTAACCCCTGGGGCCCCAACACCAGCTCCAGGAGCCCAACCCCTGGGGGCCCCAACACCAGCTCCACGGGCCCAACCCCAGAGCGCCCTAACAAAAGCTCCAGGGGCCCAACCCCTGGGGGACCCAACATCAGCTCCAGGGGCCCAACCCCTCAGCGCCACAACCATAGCTCAAGGGGCCTAATCCCTGGTACCCCAACACCACCTCATGGGGCCCAACCCCTGAGGGCCCCAACACCAGCTCCAGGGTCCCAACCTCCGAGCGCCCGAAACATAGCTCCAGGGGCCCAACCCCTGGGGGCCCCAACACCAGCTCCAGGAGCCCAATCCGTGGGGGTCCCAACACCAGCTCCAGTGGCCCAACAACTGAGCGCCCGAACCATAGCTCCAGGGGCCTAACCCCTGGGGGCCCCAAACCCAGCTCCAGGGACCCAACCCCTGGGGGCCCCAACACCAGCTCCAGGGGCCCAACGCATGAGCGCCCGAACCATAGCTGTAGGGGCCTATCCCCTGGGGAACCGAACCCCAGCTCCAGGGGCCCAACCCCTGGGGGCCCCAACACCAGCTCCAGGGTTGCAACCCCTGAGCGACCGTACCATAGCTCCAGGGGCCTAACCCCTGGGGGCCCCAACACCAGCTCCAGGGGCCCAACCCCTGAGCACTCGAACAATACCTCCAGGGGCCTAACCCCTGGGGGCCCCAACACCAGCTCCATGGGCCCAACCCCTGAGCACTCGAACCATAGCTACAGGGGCCTAACCCCTGGGGCCCCAACACCAGCTCCACGGGCCCAACCCCTGGGAGCCCCAACACCAGCTCCAGGGGCCCAACCCCTGAGCGCCAGAACCATACCTCAAGATGCCTAATCCCTGGTGCCCCAACACCAGTTCCAGGGGCCTAACCCCTGAGGGCCCCAACACCAGCTCCAGGGTCCCAACCCCTGAGCGCCCAAACCGTAGCTCCAGGGGCCTAATCCCTGGGGGCCCAACACCAGCTCCAAGGACACAACCCCTGAGCACCCGAACAATACCTCCAGGGGCCTAACCCCTGGGGGCCCCAACACCAGCTCCTCGGGCCCTACTCCTGAGTATCCGAACCATAGCTCCAGGGGCCCAATCACTGGGGGCCCCCACCCCAGCTCCAAGGGCCCAACCCCTGAGCACCCGAACCATAGCGCCAGGGGCCTAACCCCTGGGGCCCCAACACCAGCTCCACGGGCCCAAACCCTGGGACCTCCAACACCAGCTCCAGGGGCCCAACCCCAGAGCTTCCGAACCATAGCTCCATGCAGGAAATGCTCTGTGTTTTAGACTGCGTGACCACAAGGTGTCACTGTTGCTCCATGCGGGGAAATGCTCTGTGCATTACCCTATGTGGCCACACGGTGACACTCTTGCTCCATGCAGCAAATGCTCTGGGCATTGCCCTGCATAGCAACACAGTGTTACTGTTGCTCCATGCGTGAAATGCTCTGAGCATTACTGTGATGGAGTGGGGACTGTCTGTGTGGGGGATGGGAGAGCAGGGGGTGACTTTAGCTCAGGGGCCCAAACACCAGCTCCAGGGGCCCAACCCCTGAGCGCCCGAAACATAGCTCAAGGATTCTAACCCCTGGGGGCCCCAACACCAGCTCCAAGGGCCCAACGCCTGAGCGCCCGAACAATACCTCCAGGGGCCTAACCCCTGGGGGACCCAACACCAGCTCCAGGGGCCCAACCCCTGAGCGCTCGAACAATACTTCCAGGGGCCTAACCCCTGGGGGCCCCAACACCAGCTCCAGGGGCCCAACCCCTGAGCACTCGAACCATAGCTACAGGGGCCTAACCCCTGGGGGCCCCCACCCCAGCTCCAAGGGCCCAAAACCTGAGCACCCATTCCATAGCTCCAGGGGCCTAAATCCTGGGGCCCCAATACCAGCGCCAGGGGCCCAGCCCCTGGGGGCCCCAATACCAGCTCCAGAGGCCCAACCCCTGAACGCCCGAACCATATCTCCAGGGGCCTAACCCCTGGGGGCTCCAACACCAGCTCCAAGGGCCCAACGCCTGAGCGCCCGAACAATACCTGTAGGGGCCTAACCCCTGGGGGACCCAACACCAGCTCCAGGGCCCTAACCCCTCGGGTCCCCAACACCAGCTCCAGGGGCCCAACCCCTGAGAGCCCGAACCATATCTCCAGAGGGCTAACCCCTGGGGACCCGAACCCCAGCTCCACGGACGCAACCCCTGGGGGCCCCAACACCAGCTCCAGGGGCCCAATCCCTGGGGACCCCAACACCAGCTCCAGGGACCCAACCCCTGAGCGCCCGAACCATAGCTTCAGGGGCCTAACCCCTGGGGGCCCCAACCCCAGCTCCAGGGGCCCAACCCCTGAGCGCTCGAACAATACCTCCAGGGGCCTAACCCCTGTGGGCCCTTACACCAGCTCCAGGGGTCCAACCCCTGAGCACTCGAACCATAGGTACAGGGGCCTAACTCCTGGGGGACCCCACCCCAGCTCCAACGGCCGAACCCCTGAGCGCCGGAACCATAGCTCCAGGGGCCTAACCCCTGGGGGCCCCAACCCGAGCCCCAGGAGCCCAACCCCTGGGGGTCCGAACACCAGCTCCAGGGGCCCAACCCCTCAGCGCCAGAACCATAGCTCAAGGGGCCTAATCCCTGTTGCCCCAACACCAGCTCAAGCGGCCCAACCCCTGAGGGCCCCAAAACCAGGTCCAACGGCCCAACCCCTGAGCGCCGGAACCATAGCTCCACGGGCCTAATCCCTGGGGGCCCAACACCAGCTCCAAGGACACAACCCCTGAGCGCCCGAACAATACCTCCAGGGGCCTAACCCCTGGGGGCTCCAACACCAGCTCCTCGAGCCCTACCCCTGAGTGCCCGAACCATAGCTCCTGGGGCCCAACCACTGGGGGCCCCCACCCCAGCTCCAAGGGCCCAACCCCTGAGCGCCCGAACCATAGCGTCAGGTGCCTAACCCCTGGGGCCCCAACACCAGCTCCATGGGCCCAACCCCTGGGACCCCCAACACCAGCTAGAGGGGCCCAACCCCAGATCTCCCGAACCATAGCTCCATGCAGGAAATACTCTGTGTATTAGACTGCGTGACCACAAGGTGTCACTGTTGCTCCATGCGGGGAAAGGCTCTGTGTATTACCCTGTGTGGCTAAAAGGTGTCACTGTTGCTCCATGCGGGGAAATGCTCTGTGCATTACCCTGCATAGCAACACAGTGTTACTGTTGCTCCGTGCGTGAAATGCTCTGGGCATTACTGTGATGGAGTGGGGACTGTCTGTGTGGGGGATGGGAGAGCAGGGGGTGACTTTAGCTCAGGGGCCCCAACACCAGCTCCAGGGGCCCAACCACTGAGCGCCCGAAACATAGCTCCAGGGGCCTAACCCCGGGGGGGCCCCAACACCAGCTCCAAGGGCCCAACGCCTGAGCGCCCGAACAATACCTCCAGGGGCCTAACCCCTGGGGGACCCAACACCAGCTCCAGGGCCCTAATCCCTCGGGGCCCCAACACCAGCTCCAGGGGCCCAACCCCTGAGAGCCCGAACCATATCTCGAGGGGGCTAACCCCTGGGGAACCGAACCCCAGCTCCAGGGGTCCAACCCCTCGGGGTCCCAACACCAGCTCCAGGGGCCCAATCCCTGGGAGCCCCAACACCAGCTCCAGGGGCCCAACCCCTGAGCGCCCGAACCATAGCTCCAGGGGCCTAACCCCTGGGGGCCACAACCCCAGCTCCAGGGGCCCAACCCCTGGGGGCCCCAACACCAGCTCCAGTGGCCCAACCCCTGAGCGCCGAATCATAGCTCAAGGGGCCTAACCCCCGGGGGACCCAACCCCAGCTCCAGGGGCCCAACCCCTGGGGACCCCAACACCAGCTCCAGGGTTGCAACCCCTGAGCGCCCGAACCATAGCTCCAGGGTCCTAACCCCTGGGGGCCCCAACACCAGCTCCAGGGGCCCAACCCCTGAGCGCTCGAACAATACCTCCAGGGGCCTAACCCCTGGGGGCCCCAACACCAGCTCCAGGGGACCAACCCCTGAGCACTCGAACCATAGCTACAGGGGCCTAACCCCTGGGGGCCCCCAACCCAGCTCCAAGGGCCCAAAACCTGAGCGCCCGAACCATAGCTCCAGGGGCCTAACTCCTGGGGCCCCAATACCAGCGCCAGGGGCCCAACCCCTGGGGGCCCCAACACCAGCTCCAGGGGCCCAACCCCTGAACGCCCGAACCATAGCTCCAGGGGCCTAACCCCCGGGGCCCCAAGACCAGCTCCAGGGGCCCAGCCCCAGGGGGCCCCAACACCAGTCCAGGGGCCCAAACCCTGAGCGCCCGAAGCATAGCTCGAGGGGCCTAAAACCTCGGGGCCCCAACACCAGCTCCAGGGGCCCAACCCCTGAGCGCCCGAACAATACCTCCAGGGGCCTAACCCCTGTGGGCCCCTACACCAGCTCCAGGGGTTTAACCCCTGAGCGCCCGAACCATAGCTGCAGGGGCCTAAACCCTGGGGGACCTCACCCCAGCTCCAACGGCCCAACCCCTGAGCGCCGGAACCATAGGTCCAGGGGCCTAACCCCTGGGGGCCCCAAACCCAGCCCCAGGAGCCCAACCCCTGGGGGCCTCAACACCGGCTCCAGGGGCCCAATCCCTGAGCTCCCGAACCATAGCTCCAGGGGCCTGACCCCTGGGGCCCCAACACCGGCTCCAGGGGCCCAACCCCTGGGGCCCAAACACCAGCTCCAGGGGCCCAACCCCTCAGCGCCCGAACCATAGCTCCAGGGATCTAACCCCCGGGGGCTCCAACCCCAGCTCCAGGGGTCCAACCCCTGAGCGCCCGAACCATAGCTGCAGGGGCCTAACCCCTGAGGGCCCCCACCCCAGCTCCAACGGCCCAACCCCTGAGCGCCGGAACCATAGCTGCAGGGGCCTAACCCCTGAGGGCCCCCACCCCACCTCCAACGGCCCAACCCCTGAGCGCCGGAACCATAGCTCCAGGAGCCCAACCCCTGGGGGCCCCAACACCAGTTCCAGGGGCCCAACCCCTGAGTGCCCGAACCATAGCTCCAGGGGCCTAACCCCTGGGGCCCCAACCCAGCTCCAGGGGTCCAGCCCCTGGGGGCCCTAACACCAGCTCCAAGGGCCCAACCCCTGAGCGCCCGAACCATAGCTCCAGGGGCCTAATCCCTTGGGGCCCCAAAACCAGCTCCAAGGACCCAACCCCTTAGCGCCCGAACGATACCTCCAGGGGCCTAACCCCTGGGGGCCCCAACACCAGCTCCAGGGGCCCAACCCCTGAGCGCCCGAACCATAGCTCCAGGGGCCTAACCCCTGGGGACCCCCACCCCAGCTCCAGGGGCCCAACCCCTGGGGTCCTCGACCCCAGCTCCAGGGGCCGAACCTCTGAGCGCCCGTACCACAGCTCCAGAGGCCTAACCCCTGGGGGCCCCAACACCAGCTCCAGGGGCCCAACCGCTGAGCGCCCGAACCATAGCTCCAGGGGCCTAACCCCTGGGGCCCCAAAACCAGCTCCAGGAGCCCAACCCCTGGGGGCCCCAACACCAGCTCCACGGGCCCAACCCCAGAGCGCCCTAACAAAAGCTCCAGGGGCCCAACCCCTGGGGGACCCAACACCAGCTCCAGGGGCCCAACCCCTCAGCGCCAGAACCATAGCTCAAGGGGCCTAATCCCTGGTACCCCAACACCAGCTCATGGGGCCCAACCCCTGAGGGCCCCAACACCAGCTCCAGGGTCCCAACCCCTGAGAGCCCGAAACATAGCTCCAGGGGCCTAACCCCTGGGGGCCCCAAACCCTGCTCCAGGGACCCAACCCCTGGGGGCCCCAACACCAGCTCCAGGGGCCCAACACCTGAGCGCCCGAACCATAGCTGTAGGGGCCTATCCCCTGGGGGACCGAACCCCAGCTCCAGGGGCCCAACCCCTGGGGGCCCCAACACCAGCTCCAGGGTTGCAACCCCTGAGCGCCCGAACCATAGCTCCAGGGGCCTAACCCCTGGGGGCCCCAACACCAGCTCCAGAGGCCCAACCCCTGAGCACTCGAACAATACCTCCAGGGGCCTAACCCCTGGGGGCCCCAACACCAGCTCCAGGGGCTCAACCCCTGAGCACTCGAACCATAGCTACAGGGGCCTAACCCCTGGGGCCCCAACACCAGCTCCAAGGGCCCAACCCCTGGGAGCCCCAACACCAGCTCCAGGGGCCCAACCCCTGAGCGCCAGAACCATACCTCAACGGGCCTAATCCCTGGTGCCCCAACACCAGCTCCAGGGGCCTAACCCCTGAGGGCCCCAACACCGGCTCCAGAGTCCCAACCCCTGAGCGCCCAAACCGTAGCTCCAGGGTCCTAATCCCTGGGGGCCCAACACCAGCTCCAAGGACACAACCCCTGAGCACCCGAACAATACCTCCAGGGGCCTAACCCCTGGGGCCCCAACACCAGCTCCACGGGCCCAAACCCTGGGACCTCCAACACCAGCTCCAGGGGCCCACCCCTGAGCACTCGAACCATAGCTACAGGGGCCTAACCCCTGGGGGCCTCCACCCCAGCTCCAAGGGCCCAAAACCTGAGCACCCATACCATAGCTCCAGGGGCCTAACTCCTGGGGCCCCAATACTAGCGCCAGGGGCCCAGCCCCTGGGGGCCCCAATACCAGCTCCAGAGGCCCAACCCCTGAACGCCCGAAGCATAGCTCCAGGGGCCTAACCCCTGGGGGCCCCAACACCAGCTCCAAGGGCCCAACGCCTGAGCGCCCGAACAATACCTCCAGGGGCCTAACCCCGGGGGGACCCAACACCAGCTCCAGGGACGCAACCCCTGGGGGCCCCAACACCAGCTCCAGGGGCCCAATCCCTGGGGACCCCAACACCAGCTCCAGGGGCCCAACCCCTGAGCGCCCGAACCATAGCTCCACGGGCCTAACCCCTGGGGGCCCCAACCCCAGCTCCAGGGGCCCAACCCCTGGGGGCCCCAACACCAGCTCCAGGGGCCCAACGCATGAACACTCGAACCATAGCTACAGGGGCCTAACCCCTGGGGGCCCCAACACCAGCTCCAGGGGCCCAACCCCTGAGCGCTCGAACAATACCTCCAGGGGCCTAACCCCTGGGGGCCCCAACACCAGCTCCAGGGGCCCAACGCATGAACACTCGAACCATAGCTACAGGGGCCTAACCCCTGGGGGCCCCCACCCCAGCTCCAAGGGCCGAAAACCTGAGCACCCAAACCATAGCTCCAGGGGCCTAACTCCTGGGACCCCAATACCAGCGCCAGGGGCCCAGCCCCTGGGGGCCCCAACACCAGCTCCAGAGGCCCAACCCCTGAACGCCAGAACCATAGCTCCAGGGGCCTAACCCCTGGGGCCCCAAGACCAGCTCCAGGGGCCCAGCCCCTGGGGGCCCCAACTCCAGTCCAGGGGACCAACCCCTGAGCGCCCGAAGCATAGCTCGAGGAGTCTAAAACCTCGGGGCTCCAACACCAGATCCAGGGGCCCAAACCCTGAGCGCCCAAACAATACCTCCAGGGGCCTAACCCCTGTGGGCCCCTACACCAGTTCCAGGGGTCCAACCCCTGAGCGAACGAACCATAGCAGCAGGGGCCTAACTCCTGGGGGACCCCACCCCAGCTCCAACGGCCCAACCCCTGAGCGCCGGAACCATAGCTCCAGGGGTCTAACCCCTGGGGGCCCCAACCCCAGCCCCAGGAGCCCAACCCCTGGGGTTCCGACCACCAGCTCCAGGGGCCCAACCCCTGAGCTCCCGAACCATAGCTCCAGGGGCCTAACCCCTGGGGCCCCAACACCAGCTCCAGGGGCCCAACCCCTGGGGGCCCCAACACCAGCTCAAGGGGCCCAACCCCTGAGGGCCCCAAAACCAGCTCCAGGGTCCCAACCCCTGAGCGCCCGAACCATAGCTCCAGGGGCCTAATCCCTGTGGGCCCAACACCAGCTCCAAGGAAACAACCCCTGAGCGCCCAAACAATACCTCCAGGGGCCTAATCCCTGGGGGCCCCAACACCAGCTCCTCGGGCCCTACCCCTGAGTGCCCGAACCATAGCTCCAGGGGCCTAACCACTGGGGGCCCACACGCCATCTCCAAGGGCCCAACCCCTGAGCGCCCGAACCATAGCGCCTGGGGACTAACCCCTGGGGCCCCAACACCAGCTCCACGGGACCAACCGATGGGAGCCCCAACACCAGCTCCAGGGGCCCAACCCCAGAGCTCCCGAGCCATAGCTCCATGCAGGAAATGCTCTGTGCATTACCCTGCGTGACCACAAGGTGTCACTGTTGCTCTATCCGGGGAAAGGCTCTGTGTATTACCCTGTGTGGCTACATGGTGTCACTGTTGCTCCATGCGGGGAAATGGTCTGTGGATTACCCTATGTGTCCATACGGTGACACTCTTGCTCCATGCAGCAAATGCTCTGGGCATTACCCTGCATAGCAACACAGTGTTACTGTTGCTCCCCGCGTGAAATGCTCTGGGCATTACTGTGATGGAGTGGGGACTGTCTGTGTGGGGGATGGGAGAGCAGGGGGTGACTTTAGCTCAGGGGCCCCAACACCAACTCCAGGGGCCCAACCCCTGAACGCCCGAAACATAGCTCCAGAGGCCTAACCCCTGGGGGCCCCAACACCAGCTCCAGGGGCCCAACCCCTGAGAGCCCGAACCATATCTCCAGGGGGCTAACCCCTGGGGACCCGAACCCTAGCTCCAGGGGCCCAACCCCTGAGGGCCCCAACACCAGCTCCAGGGGCCCAATCCCTGGGGGCCCCAACACCAGCTCCAGTGGCCCAACCCCTGAGCGCCCGAACCATAGCTCCAGGGGCCTAACCCCTGGGGGCCCCAAACCCAGCTCCAGGGGCCCAACCCCTGGGGGCCCCAACACCAGCTCCAGGGTTGCAACCCCTGAGCGCCCGAACCATAGCTCCAGGGGCCTAACCCTTGGGGGCCCCAACACCAGCTCCAGGGGCCCAACCCCTGAGGGCTCGAACAATACCTCCAGGGGCCTAACCCCTGGGGGCCCCAACACCGGCTCCAGTTGCCCAACCCCTGAGCACTCGAACCATAGCTACAGGGGCCTAACCCCTGCGGGACCCCACCCCAGCTCCAAGGGCCCAAAACCTGAGCGCCCGAACCATAGCTCCAGCGGCCTAACTCCTGGGGCCCCAACACCACCGCCAGGGGCCCAACCCCTGGGGGCCTCAACACCACCTCCAGGGGCCCAAACCCTGAACACCCGAACCATAGCTCCAGGGGCCTAACCCCTGGGGCCCCAAGACCAGCTCCAGGGGCCCAGCCCCTGGGGGCCCCAACGCCAGGTCAGGGGCCCAACCCCTGAGCGCCCGAAGCATTGCTCGAGGGGCCTAAATCCTCGGGGCCCCAACACCATCTCCAGGGGCCCAACTCCTGAGCGCCCGAACAATACCTCCAGGGGTCTAACCCCTGTGGGCCCCAACACCAGCTCCAGGGGTCCAAACCCTGAGCGCCCGAACCATAGCTGCAGGGGCCTAACCCCTGGGGGACCCCACCCCAGCTCCAACGGCCCAACCCCTGAGCGCCGGAACCATAGCTCCAGGGGCCTAACCCCTGGGGGCCCCAACCCCAGCCCCAGGAGCCCAACCCCTGGGTGCCCCAACACCAGCTCCAGGGGCCCAACCCCTGAGCGCCCGAACCATCGCTCCAGGGGCCCAACCCCTGAGCGCCCGAACCATAGCTCCAGGGGCCTAACCCCTGGGGCCCCAGCACCAGCTCCAGGGGTCCTACCCCTTGGGGCCCTAACACCAGCTCTAGGGGCCCAATCCCTGAGCGCCCGAACCATAGCTCCAGGGGCCTAATCCCTGGAGGCCCCCAAACTAGCTCCAAGGGCCCAGCCCCTGAGCGCCCGAACGATACCTCCAGGGGCCTAACCCCTTGGGGCCCCAACATCAGCTCCAGGGGCCCAACTCCTGAGCGCCCGAACCATAGCTCCAGGGGCCTAACACCTGGGGGCCCCAACCCCAGCTCCAGAGGCCCAACCCCTGGGGCCCTCGACCCCAGCTCCAGGGGCCCAACCCCTGAGCGCCCGTACCACAGTTCCAGGGGCCAAACCCCTTGGGGTCCAAACCCCAGCTCCAGGGGCCCAATCCCTGGGGACCCCAACACCAGTTCCAGGGGCCCAACCCCTGAGCGCCGGAACCATAGCTCCAGGGGCCTAACCCCTGGGGGCCCCAACCCCAGCTCCAGGGTCCCAACCCCTGTGGACCCCAACACCAGCTCCAGGGGCCCAACCCCTGAGCGCCCGAACCATAGCTCCAGGGGCCTAACCCCTGGGGGCCCCAACACCAGCTCCAGGGGCCCAACCCCAGAGCGCTTGAACAATACCTCCAGGGGCCTAACCCCTGGGGGCCCCAACACCAGCTCCAGGGGCCCAACCCCTGAGCACTCGAACCATAGCTACAGGGGCCTAACCCCTGGAAGCCCCCACCCCAGCTCCAAGGGCCGAAAACCTGAGCACCCAAACCATAGCTCCAGGGGCCTAACTCCTGGGGCCCCAATACCAGCGCCAGGGGCCCAGCCCTTGGGGGCCCCAACACCAGCTCCAGAGGCCCAACCCCTGAACGCCAGAACCATAGCTCCAGGGGCCTAACCCCTGGGGCCCCAAGACCAGCTCCAGGGGCCCAGCCCCTGGGGGCCCCAACACCAGTCCAGGGGACCAACCCCTGAGCGCCCGAAGCATAGCTCGAGGGGCCTAAAACCTCGGGGCCCCAACACCAACTCCAGGGGCCCAACCCCTGAGCGCCCAAACAATACCTCCAGGGGCCTAACCCCTGTGGGCCCCTACACCAGCTCCAGGGGTCCAACCCCTGAGCGCCCGAACGATACCTCCAGGGGCCTAACCCCTTGGGGCCCCAACATCAGCTCCAGGGGCCCAACTCCTGAGCGCCCGAACCATAGCTCCAGGGGCCTAACACCTGGGGGCCCCAACCCCAGCTCCAGAGGCCCAACCCCTGGGGCCCTCGACCCCAGCTCCAGGGGCCCAACCCCTGAGCGCCCGTACCACAGTTCCAGGGGCCAAACCCCTGGGGGTCCAAACCCCAGCTCCAGGGGCCCAATCCCTGGGGACCCCAACACCAGTTCCAGGGGCCCAACCCCTGAGCGCCGGAACCATAGCTCCAGGGGCCTAACCCCTGGGGGCCCCAACCCCAGCTCCAGGGTCCCAACCCCTGTGGACCCCAACACCAGCTCCAGGGGCCCAACCCCTGAGCGCCCGAACCATAGCTCCAGGGTCCTAACCCCTGGGGGCCCCAACACCAGCTCCAGGGGCCCAACCCCTGAGCGCTTGATCAATACCTCCAGGGGCCTAACCCCTGGGGGCCCCAACACCAGCTCCAGGGGCCCAACCCCTGAGCACTCGAACCATAGCTACAGGGGCCTAACCCCTGGAAGCCCCCACCCCAGCTCCAAGGGCCGAAAACCTGAGCACCCAAACCATAGCTCCAGGGGCCTAACCCCTGGGGCCCCAATACCAGCGCCAGGGGCCCAGCCCCTGGGGGCCCCAACACCAGCTCCAGAGGCCCAACCCCTGAACGCCAGAACCATAGCTCCAGGGGCCTAACCCCTGGGGCCCCAAGACCAGCTCCAGGGGCCCAGCCCCTGGGGGCCCCAACACCAGTCCAGGGGACCAACCCCTGAGCGCCCGAAGCATAGCTCGAGGGGCCTAAAACCTCGGGGCCCCAACACCAGCTCCAGGGGCCCAACCCCTGAGCGCCCAAACAATACCTCCAGGGGCCTAACCCCTGTGGGCCCCTACACCAGCTCCAGGGGTCCAACCCCTGAGCGCCCGAACCATAGCTGCAGGGGCCTAACTCCTGGGGGACCCCACCCCAGCTCCAACGGCCCAACCCCTGAGCGCCGGAACCATAGCTCCAGGGGCCTAACCCCTGGGGGCCCGAACACCAGCTCCAGGGGCCCAACCCCTGAGCTCCCGAACCATAGCTCCAGGGGCCTAACCCTGGGGCCCCAACAGCAGCTCCAGGGGCCCAACCCCTGGCGGCCCCAACACCAGCTCCAGGCGCCCAACCCCTCAGCGCCCGAACCATAGCTCCAGGGATCTAAACCCCGGGGGCTCCAACCCCAGTTCCAGGGGTCCAACCCCTGAGCGCCCGAACCATAGCTGCAGGGGCCTAACCCCTGGGGACCCCCACCCCAGCTCCAACGGCCCAACCTCTGAGCGCCGGAACCATAGCTCCAGGGGCCTAACCCCTGGGGGCCCCAACCCCAGCGCCAGGGGTCCAGCCCCTGGAGGCCCTAACACCAGCTCCAGGGGCCAAACCCCAAAGCGCCCGAACCATAGCTCCAGGGGCCTAATCCCTGGGGGCCCCAAAACCAGCTCCAAGGGCCCAACCCCTTAGCGCCCGAACGATACCTCCATGGGCGTAACCCCTGGGGGCCCCAACACCAGCTCCAGGGGCCCAAACCCTGAGCGCCCGAACCATAGCTCCAGGGTCCTAACCACTGGAGACCCCCATCCAAGCTCCAGGGGCCCAACCCCTGGGGCCCTCGACCCCAGCTCCAAGGGCCGAACCCCTGAGCGCCCGTACCACAGCTCCAGGGGCCTAACCCCAGGGGGCCCAAACCCCAGCTCCAGCGGCCCAACCCCTGGGGGCCCCAACAGCAGCTCCAGGGGCCCAACCCCTGAGCGCCCGAACTATAGCTCCAGGGGCCTAACCCCTGGGGCCCCAACACCAGCTCCAGGAGCCCAACCCCTGGGGGCCCCAACACCAGCTCCAGGGGCCCAACCCCTCAGCGCCAGAACCATAGCTCAAGGGGCCTAATCCCTGTTGCCCCAACACCAGCTCAAGGGGCCGAACCCCTGAGGGCCCCAAAACCAGCTCCAGGGTCCCAACCCCTGAGCGCCCGAACCATAGCTCCAGGGGCCTAATCCCTGGGGGCCCAACACCAGCTCCAAGGAAACAACCCCTGAGCGCCCGAACAATACCTCCAGGGGCCTAATCCCTGGGGGCCCCAACACCAGCTCCTCGGGCCCTACCCCTGAGTGCCCGAACCATAACTCCAGGGGCCTAAACACTGGGGGCCCCCACCCCAGCTCCAAGGGCCCAACCCCTGAGCGCCCGAACCATAGCGCCTGGGGCCTAACCCCTGGGGCCCCAACACCAGCTCCACGGGCCCAACCCCTGGGAGCCCCAACACCAGCTCCAGGGGCCCAACCCCAGAGCTCCCGAACCATAGCTCCATGGAGGAAATGCTCTGTGCATCACCCTGCGTGACCACAAGGTGTCACTGTTGCTCTATCCGGGGAAAGGCTCTGTGTATTACCCTGTGTGGCTACATGGTGTCACTGTTGCTCCATGCGGGGAAATGGTCTGTGGATTACCCTATGTGTCCACACCGTGACACTCTTGCTCCATGCAGCAAATGCTCTGGGCATTACCCTGCATAGCAACACAGTGTTACTGTTGCTCCACGCGTGAAATGCTCTGGGCATTACTGTGATGGAGTGGGGACTGTCTGTGTGGGGGATGGGAGAGCAGGGGGTGACTTTAGCTCAGGGGCCCCAACACCAACTCCAGGGGCCCAACCCCTGAACGCCCGAAACATAGCTCCAGGGGCCTAACCCCTGGGGGCCCCAACACCAGCTCCAAGGGCCCAACGCCTGAGCGCCCGAACAATACCTCCAGGGCCTAACCCCTGGGGGACCCAACACCAGCTCCAGGGCCCTAACCCCTTGGGGCCACAACACCAGCGCCAGGGGCCCAACCCCTGAGAGCCCGAACCATATCTCCAGGGGGCTAACCCGTGGGGACCCGAACCCTAGCTCCAGGGGCCCAACCCCTGAGGGCCCCAACACCAGCTCCAGGGGCCAAATCCCTGGGGGCCCCAACACCAGCTCCAGTGGCCCAACCCCTGAGCGCCCGAACCATAGCTCCAGGGGCCTAACCCCTGGGGGCCCCAAACCCAGCTCCAGGGGCCCAACCCCTGGGGGCCCCAACACCAGCTCCAGGGTTGCAACCCCTGAGCGCCCGAACCATAGCTCCAGGGGCCTAACCCCTGGAGGCCCCAACACCAGCTCCAGGGGCCCAAACCCTGAGCGCTCGAACAATACCTCCAGGGGCCTAACCCCTGGGGGCCCCAACACCAGCTCCAGTTCCCCAACCCCTGAGGACTCGAACCATAGCTACAGGGGCCTAACCCCTGGGGGCCCCCACCCCAGCTCCAAGGGCCAAAAACCTGAGCGCCCGAACCATAGCTCCAGGGGCCTAACTCCTGGGGCCCCAACACCAGCGCCAGGGGCCCAACCCCTGGGGGCCCCAACACCAGCTCCAGGGGCCCAACCCCTGAACACCCGAACCATTGCTCCAGGGGCCTAACCCCTGGGGCCCCAAGACCAGCTCCAGGGGCCCAGCCCCTGGGGGCCCCAACACCAGTCCAGGGGCCCAACCCCTGAGCGCCCGAAGCATAGCTCGAGGGGCCTAAATCCTCGGGGCCCCAACACCAGCTCCAGGGGCCCAACTCCTGAGCGCCCGAACAATACCTCCAGGGGTCTAACCCCTGTGGGCCCCAACACCAGCTCCAGGGGTCCAACCCCTGAGCGCCCGAACCATAGCTGCAGGGGCCTAACCCCTGGGGGACCCCACCCCAGCTCCAACGGCCCAACCCCTGAGCGCCGGAACCATAGCTCCAGGGGCCTAACCCCTGGGGCCCCAACACCAGCTCCAGGGGTCCTACCCCTTGGGGCCCTAACACCAGCACCAGGGGCCCAACCCCTGAGCGCCCGAACCATAGCTCCAGGGGCCTCATCCCTGGAGGCCCCCAAACTAGCTCCAAGGGCCCAACCCCTGAGAGCCCGAACGATACCTCCAGGGGCCTAACCCCTTGGGGCCCCAACACCAGCTCCAGGGGCCCAACCCCTGAGCGCCCGAACCATAGCTCCAGGGGCCTAACACCTGGGGGCCCGAACCCCAGCTCCAGAGGCCCAACCCCTGGGGCCCTCAACCCCAGCTCCAGGGGCCCAACCCCTGGGGGTCCAAACCCCAGCTCCAGGGGCCCAATCCCTGGGGACCCCAACACCTGTTCCAGGGGCCCAACCCCTGAACGCCGGAACCATAGCTCCAGGGGCCTAACCCCTGGGGGCCCCAACCCCAGCTCCAGGGGCCCTACCCCTGGGGGCCCCAACACCAGCTCCAGGGGCCCAACCCCTGAGCGCCCGAACCATAGCTCCAGGGGCCTAACCCCCGGGGGCCCCAACCCCAGCTCCAGGGGACCAACCCCTGGGGTCCCAACACCAGCTCCAGGGTTGCAACCCCTGAGCGCCCGAACCATAGCTCCAGGGGCCTAACCCCTGGGGGCTCCAACACCAGCTCCAGGGGCCCAACCCCTGATCCCTCGAACAATACCTCCAGGGGTCTAACCCCTGGGGGCCCCAACACCAGCTCCAGGGGCCCAACCCCTGAACACTCGAACCATAGCTACAGGGGCCTAACCCCTGGGGGCCCCCACCCCAGCTCCAAGGGCCCAAAACCTGAGCACCCAAACTATAGCTCCAGGGGCCTAACTCCTGGGGCCCCAATACGAGTGCCAAGGGCCCAGCCCCTGGGGGCCCCAACACCAGCTCCAGAGGCCCAACCTCTGAACGCCCGAACCATAGCTCCAGGGGCCTAACCCCTGGGGCCCCAAGACCAGCTCCAGGGGCCCAGCCCCTGGGGGCCCCAACACCAGTCCAGGGGTCCAACCCCTGAGCGCCCGAAGCATAGCTCGAGGGGCCTAAAACCTCGGGGCCCCAACACCAGCTCAAGGGGCTCAACCCCTGAGCGCCCGAACCATACCTCCAGGGGCCTAACCCCTGTGCGCCCCTACACCAGCTCCAGGGGTCCAACCCCTGAGCGCCCGAACCATAGCTGCAGGGGAATAACCCCAGGGGGACCCCACCCCAGCTCCAACGGCCCAACCCCTGAGCGCCGGAACCATAGGTCCAGGGACCTAACCCCTGTGGGTCCCAACCCCAGCCCCAGGAGCCCAACCCCTGGGGGCCCCAACAACAGCTCCAGGGGCCCAACCCCTGAGCTCCCGAACCATAGCTCCAGGGGCCTAACCCCTGGGGCCCCAACACCAGCTCCAGGGGCCCAACCCCTGGGGGCCCCAACACCAGCTCCAGGAGCCCAACCCCTCAGCGCCCGAACCATAGCTCCAGGGACCTAACCCCCGGGGGCTCCAAACCCAGCTCCAGGGGTCCAACCCCTGAGCGCCCGAACCATAGCTGCAGGGGCCTAACCCCTGGGGGACCCCACCCCAGCTCCAACGGCCCAACCCCTGAGCGCCAGAAACATAGCTCCATGGGCCTAACCCCTGGGGGCCCCAACCCCAGCCCCAGGAGCCCAACCCCTGGGGGCCCCAAAACCAGCTCCAGGGGCCCAACCCCTGAGCGCCCGAACCATAGCTCCAGGGGCCTAACCCCTGGGGCCCCAACACCAGCGCCAGGGGTCCAGCCCCTGGGGGCCCTAACACCAGCTCCAGGGGCCCAACCCCTGAGCGCCCGAACCATAGCTCCAGGGGCCTAATCCCTGGGGGCCCCAAAACCAGCTCCAAGGGCCCAACCCCTTAGCGCCAGAACGATACCTCCAGGGGCCTAACCCCTGGGGGCCCTAACACCAGCTCCAGGGGCCCAACCCCTGAGCGCCTGAACCATAGCTCCAGGGGCCTAACCCCTAGGGACCCCCACCCCAGCTCCAGGGGCCCAATCCCTGGGGCCCTCGACCGCAGCTCCAGGGGCCGAACCCCTGAGCGCCCGTACTACAGCTCCAGGGGCCTAACCCCTGGGGGCCCAAACCCCAGCTCCAGCGGCCCAACCCCTGGGGGCCCCCACTCCAGCTCCAAGGGCCCAACCCCTGAGCGCCCGAACCATAGCGCCTCGGGCCTACCCCCTGGGGCCCCAACACCAGCTCCACGGGACCAACCCCTGGGAGCCCCAACACCAGCTCCAGGGGCCGAACCCCAGAGCTCCCGAACCATAGCTCCATGCAGGAAATCCTCTGTGCATTACCCTGCGTGACCACAAGGTGTCACTGTTGCTCCATGCGGGGAAAGGCTCTGTGTATTACCCTGTGTGGCTACATGGTGTCACTGTTGCTCCATGCGGGGAAATGGTCTGTGCATTACCCTATGTGGCCACACGGTGACACTCTTGCTCCATGCAGCAAATGCTCTGGGCATTACCCTGCATAGAAACACAGTGTTACTGTTGCTCCACGCGTGAAATGCTCTGGGCATTACTGTGATGGAGTGGGGACTGTCTGTGTGGGGGATGGGAGAGCAGGGGGTGACTTTAGCTCAGGGGCCCCAACACCAGCTCCAGGGGCCCAACCCCTGAACGCCCGAAACATAGCTCCAGGGGCCTAACCCCTGGGGGCCCCAACACCAGCTCCAAGGGCCCAATGCCTGAGCGCCCGAACAATACCTCCAGGGGCCTAATCCCTGGGGGCCCCAACACCAGCTCCAGGAGCCCAACCCCTGAACGCCCGAACCATAGCTCCAGGGGCCTAACCCCTGGGGCCCCAAGACCAGCTCCAGGGGCCCAGTCCCTGGGGGCCCGAACGCCAGTCCAGGGGACCAACCCCTGAGCGCCCGAAGCATAGCTCGAGGGGCCTAAAACCTCGGGGCCCCAACACCAGCTCCAGGGGCCCAACCCCTGAGCGCCCAAACAATACCTCCAGGGGCCTAACCCCTGTGGGCCCCTACACCAGCTCCAGGGGTCCAACCCCTGAGCGCCCGAACCATAGCTGCAGGGGCCTAACTCCTGGGGGACCCCAACACCAGCTCCAAGGGCCCAACGCCTGAGCGCCCGAACAATACCTCCAGGGCCTAACCCCTGGGGGACCCAACACCAGCTCCAGGGCCCTAACCCCTTGGGGCCACAACACCAGCTCCAGGGGCCCAACCCCTGAGAGCCCGAACCATATCTCCAGGGGGCTAACCCCTGGGGACCCGAACCCTAGCTCCAGGGGCCCAACCCCTGAGGGCCCCAACACCAGCTCCAGGGGCCCAATCCCTGGGGGCCCCAACACCAGCTCCAGTGGCCCAACCCCTGAGCGCCCGAACCATAGCTCCAGGGGCCTAACCCCTGGGGGCCCCAACACCAGCTCCAGGGGCCCAAACCCTGAGCGCTCGAACAATACCTCCAGGGGCCTAACCCCTGGGGGCCCCAACACCAGCTCCAGTTCCCCAACCCCTGAGGACTCGAACCATAGCTACAGGGGCCTAACCCCTGGGGGCCCCCACCCCAGCTCCAAGGGCCCAAAACCTGAGCGCCCGAACCATAGCTCCAGGGGCCTAACTCCTGGGGCCCCAACACCAGCGCCAGGGGCCCAACCCCTGGGGGCCCCAACACCAGCTCCAGGGGCCCAACCCCTGAACACCCGAACCATTGCTCCAGGGGCCTAACCCCTGGGGCCCCAAGACCAGCTCCAGGGGCCCAGCCCCTGGGGGCCCCAACACCAGTCCAGGGGCCCAACCCCTGAGCGCCCGAAGCATAGCTCGAGGGGCCTAAATCCTCGGGGCCCCAACACCAGCTCCAGGGGCCCAACTCCTGAGCGCCCGAACAATACCTCCAGGGGTCTAACCCCTGTGGGCCCCAACACCAGCTCCAGGGGTCCAACCCCTGAGCGCCCGAACCATAGCTGCAGGGGCCTAACCCCTGGGGGACCCCACCCCAGCTCCAACGGCCCAACCCCTGAGCGCCGGAACCATAGCTCCAGGGGCCTAACCCCTGGGGCCCCAACACCAGCTCCAGGGGTCCTACCCCTTGGGGCCCTAACACCAGCACCAGGGGCCCAACCCCTGAGCGCCCGAACCATAGCTCCAGGGGCCTCATCCCTGGAGGCCCCCAAACTAGCTCCAAGGGCCCAACCCCTGAGAGCCCGAACGATACCTCCAGGGGCCTAACCCCTTGGGGCCCCAACACCAGCTCCAGGGGCCCAACCCCTGAGCGCCCGAACCATAGCTCCAGGGGCCTAACACCTGGGGGCCCGAACCCCAGCTCCAGAGGCCCAACCCCTGGGGCCCTCAACCCCAGCTCCAGGGGCCCAACCCCTGGGGGTCCAAACCCCAGCTCCAGGGGCCCAATCCCTGGGGACCCCAACACCAGTTCCAGGGGCCCAACCCCTGAACGCCGGAACCATAGCTCCAGGGGCCTAACCCCTGGGGGCCCCAACCCCAGCTCCAGGGGCCCTACCCCTGGGGGCCCCAACACCAGCTCCAGGGGCCCAACCCCTGAGCGCCCGAACCATAGCTCCAGGGGCCTAACCCCCGGAGGCCCCAACCCCAGCTCCAGGGGACCAACCCCTGGGGTCCCAACACCAGCTCCAGGGTTGCAACCCCTGAGCGCCCGAACCATAGCTCCAGGGGCCTAACCCCTGGGGGCTCCAACACCAGCTCCAGGGGCCCAACCCCTGATCCCTCGAACAATACCTCCAGGGGTCTAACCCCTGGGGGCCCCAACACCAGCTCCAGGGGCCCAACCCCTGAACACTCGAACCATAGCTACAGGGGCCTAACCCCTGGGGGCCCCCACCCCAGCTCCAAGGGCCCAAAACCTGAGCACCCAAACTATAGCTCCAGGGGCCTAACTCCTGGGGCCCCAATACGAGTGCCAAGGGCCCAGCCCCTGGGGGCACCAACACCAGCTCCAGAGGCCCAACCTCTGAACGCCCGAACCATAGCTCCAGGGGCCTAACCCCTGGGGCCCCAAGACCAGCTCCAGGGGCCCAGCCCCTGGGGGCCCCAACACCAGTCCAGGGGTCCAACCCCTGAGCGCCCGAAGCATAGCTCGAGGGGCCTAAAACCTCGGGGCCCCAACACCAGCTCAAGGGGCTCAACCCCTGAGCGCCCGAACCATACCTCCAGGGGCCTAACCCCTGTGCGCCCCTACACCAGCTCCAGGGGTCCAACCCCTGAGCGCCCGAACCATAGCTGCAGGGGAATAACCCCAGGGGGACCCCACCCCAGCTCCAACGGCCCAACCCCTGAGAGCCGGAACCATAGGTCCAGGGACCTAACCCCTGTGGGTCCCAACCCCAGCCCCAGGAGCCCAACCCCTGGGGGCCCCAACAACAGCTCCAGGGGCCCAACCCCTGAGCTCCCGAACCATAGCTCCAGGGGCCTAACCCCTGGGGCCCCAACACCAGCTCCAGGGGCCCAACCCCTGGGGGCCCCAACACCAGCTCCAGGAGCCCAACCCCTCAGCGCCCGAACCATAGCTCCAGGGACCTAACCCCCGGGGGCTCCAACCCCAGCTCCAGGGGTCCAACCCCTGAGCGCCCGAACCATAGCTGCAGGGGCCTAACCCCTGGGGGACCCCACCCCAGCTCCAACGGCCCAACCCCCGAGCGCCAGAAACATAGCTCCATGGGCCTAACCCCTGGGGGCCCCAACCCCAGCCCCAGGAGCCCAACCCCTGGGGGCCCCAAAACCAGCTCCAGGGGCCCAACCCCTGAGCGCCCGAACCATAGCTCCAGGGGCCTAACCCCTGGGGCCCCAACACCAGCGCCAGGGGTCCAGCCCCTGGGGGCCCTAACACCAGCTCCAGGGGCCCAACCCCTGAGCGCCCGAACCATAGCTCCAGGGGCCTAATCCCTGGGGGCCCCAAAACCAGCTCCAAGGGCCCAACCCCTTAGCGCCAGAACGATACCTCCAGGGGCCTAACCCCTGGGGGCCCTAACACCAGCTCCAGGGGCCCAACCCCTGAGCGCCTGAACCATAGCTCCAGGGGCCTAACCCCTAGGGACCCCCACCCCAGCTCCAGGGGCCCAATCCCTGGGGCCCTCGACCGCAGCTCCAGGGGCCGAACCCCTGAGCGCCCGTACCACAGCTCCAGGGGCCTAACCCCTGGGGGCCCAAACCCCAGCTCCAGCGGCCCAACCCCTGGGGGCCCCCACCCCAGCTCCAAGGGCCCAACCCCTGAGCGCCCGAACCATAGCGCCTCGGGCCTACCCCCTGGGGCCCCAACACCAGCTCCACGGGACCAACCCCTGGGAGCCCCAACACCAGCTCCAGGGGCCGAACCCCAGAGCTCCCGAACCATAGCTCCATGCAGGAAATCCTCTGTGCATTACCCTGCGTGACCACAAGGTGTCACTGTTGCTCCATGCAGGGAAAGGCTCTGTGTATTACCCTGTGTGGCTACATGGTGTCACTGTTGCTCCATGCGGGGAAATGGTCTGTGCATTACCCTATGTGGCCACACGGTGACACTCTTGCTCCATGCAGCAAATGCTCTGGGCATTACCCTGCATAGAAACACAGTGTTACTGTTGCTCCACGCGTGAAATGCTCTGGGCATTACTGTGATGGAGTGGGGACTGTCTGTGTGGGGGATGGGAGAGCAGGGGGTGACTTTAGCTCAGGGGCCCCAACACCAGCTCCAGGGGCCCAACCCCTGAACGCCCGAAACATAGCTCCAGGGGCCTAACCCCTGGGGGCCCCAACACCAGCTCCAAGGGCCCAATGCCTGAGCGCCCGAACAATACCTCCAGGGGCCTAATCCCTGGGGGCCCCAACACCAGCTCCAGGAGCCAAACCCCTGAACGCCCGAACCATAGCTCCAGGGGCCTAACCCCTGGGGCCCCAAGACCAGCTCCAGGGGCCCAGTCCCTGGGGGCCCGAACGCCAGTCCAGGGGCCCAACCCCTGAGCGCCCGAAGCATAGCTCGAGGGGCCTAAAACCTCGGGGCCCCAACACCAGCCCCAGGGGCCCAACCCCTGAGCGCCCGAACAATACCTCCAGGGGTCTAACCCCTGTGGGCCCCAACACCAGCTCCAGGGGTCCAACCCCTGAGCGCCTGAACCATAGCTGCAGGGGCCTAACCCCTGGGGGACCCCACCCCAGCTCCAACGGCCCAACCCCTGAGCGCCAGAACCATAGCTCCAGGGGCCTAACCCCTGGCGGCCCCAACCCCAGCCCCAGGAGCCCAACCCCTGGGGGCCCCAACACCAGCTCCAGGGGCCCAGCCCCTGAGCGCCCGAACCATAGCTCCAGGGGCCTTACCCCTGGGGCCTCAACACCAGCTCCAGGGGCCCAACCCCTGGGGGCCCCAACACCAGCTCCAGGGGCCCAACCCCTCAGCGCCTGAACCATAGCTCCAGGGGTCTAACCCCGAGGGCTCCAACCCCAGCTCCAGGGGTCCAACCCCTGAGCGCCCGAACCATAGCTGCAGGGGCCTAACCCCTGGGGGCCCCCACCCCAGCTCCAACGGCCCAACCCCGGAGCGCCGGAACCATAGCTCCAGGGGCCTGAGCCCTGGGAGCCCCAACCCCAGCCCCAGGAGCCCAACCCCTGGGGGCCCCAACACCAGCTCCAGGGGCCCAACCCCTGAGCGCCCGAACCATCGCTCCAGGGGCCCAACCCCTGAGCGCCCGAACCATAGCTCCAGGGGCCTAACCCCTGGGGCCCCAACACCAGCTCCAGGGGTCCAACCCCTTGGGGCCCTAACACCAGCTCCAGGGGCATAACCCCTGAGCGCCCGAACCATAGCTCCAGGGGCCTAATCCCTGGGGGCCCCCAAACTAGCTCCAAGGGCCTAACCCCTGAGCGCCCGAACGATACCTCCAGGGGCCTAAACCCTTGGGGCCCCAACACCAGCTCCAGGGGCCCAACCCCTGAGCGCCCGATCCATAGCTCCAGGGGCCTAACACCTGGGGTCCCCAATCCCAGCTCCAGAGGCCCAACCCCTGGAGCCCTCGACCCCAGCTCCAGGGGCCCAACCCCTGAGCCCCCGTACCACAGCTCCAGGGGCCCAACCCCTGGGGGCCCAAACCCCAGCTCCAGCGGCCCAACCCCTGGGGGCCCGAACACCAGCTCCAGGGGCCCACCCCTGAGCGCCCGAACCATAGCTCCAGGGGCCTAACCCCTGGGGCCCCAACACCAGCTCCAGGAGCCCAGCCCCTGGGGGCCCCAACACCAGCTCCAGGGTCCCAACCCCTGAGTGCCCGAACCATAGCTCCAGGGGCCTAATCCCTGGGGGCCCAACACCAGCTCCAAGGACCCAACCCCTGAGCGCCCGAACAATACCTCCAGGGGCCTAACCACTGGGGGCCCCAACACCAGCTCCTCGGGCCCTAACCCTGAGTGCCCGAACCATAGCTCCAGGGGCCTAACCACTGGGGGCCCCCACCCCAGCTCCAAGGGCCCAACCCCTGAGCGCCGGAACCATAGCTCCAGGGGCCTAACCCTTGGGGGCCCCAACCCCAGCCCCAGGAGCCCAACCCCTGGGGGCCCCAACACCAGCTCCAGGGGCCCAACCCCTGAGCGCCCGAACCATAGCTCCAGGGGCCTAACACCTGGGGTCTTCAATCCCAGCTCCAGAGGCCCAACCCCTGGAGCCCTCGACCCCAGCTCCAGGGGCCCAACCCCTGAGCCCCCGTACCACAGCTCCAGGGGCCCAACCCCTGGGGGCCCAAACCCCAGCTCCAGCGGCCCAACCCCTGGGGGCCCGAACACCAGCTCCAGGGGCCCAACCCCTGAGCGCCCGAACCATAGCTCCAGCGGCCTAACCCCTGGGGCCCCAACACCAGCTCCTCGGGCCCTAACCCTGAGTGCCCGAACCATAGCTCCAGGGGCCTAACCACTGGGGGCCCCCACCCCAGCTCCAAGGGCCCAACCCCTGAGCGCCGGAACCATAGCTCCAGGGGCCTAACCCTTGGGGTCCCCAACCCCAGCCCCAGGAGCCCAACCCCTGGGGGCCCCAACACCAGCTCCAGGGGCCCAACCCCTGAGCGCCCGAACCATAGCTCCAGGGGCCTTACCCCTGGGGCCTCAACACCAGCTCCAAGGGCCCAACCCCTGGGGTCCCCAACACCAGCTCCAGGGTCCCAACCCCTCAGCGCCCGAACCATAGCTCCAGGGGTCAAACCCCCGGGGGCTCCAACCCCAGCTCCAGGGCTCCAACCCCTGAGCGCCCGAACCATAGCTGCAGGGGCCTAACCCCTGGGGGCCCCCACCCCAGCTCCAACGGCCCAACCCCGGAGCGCCGGAACCATAGCTCCAGTGTTCTAACCCCTGGGGCCCCCAACCCCAGCCCCAGGAGCCCAACCCCTGGGGGCCCCAACACCAGCTCCAGGGGCCGAACCCCTGAGCGCCCGAACCACCACTGCAGGGGCCCAACCCCTGAGCGCCTGAACCATAGCTTCAGGGGCCTAACCCCTGGGGCCCCAACACCAGCTCCAGGGGTCCAACCCCTTGGGGCCCTAACACCAGCTCCAGGGGCCCAACCCCTGAGCGCCCGAACAATAGCTCCAGGGGCCTAATCCCTGGGGGCCCCCAAATTAGCTCCAAGGGCCCAACCCCTGAGCGCCCGAACGATACCTCCAGGGTCCTAACCCCTTGGGGCCCCAACACCAGCTCCAGGGGCCCAACCCCTGAGCGCCCGAACCATAGCTCCAGGGGCCTAAGACCTGGGGGCCCCAACCCCAGCTCCAGAGGCCCAACCCCTGGGGCCCTCGACCCCAGCTCCAGGGGCCCAACCCCTGAGCGCCAGTACCACAGCTCCAGGGGCCTAACCCCTGGGGGCCCAAACCCCAGCTCCAGCGGTCCAACCCCTGGGGGCCCAAACACCAGCTCCAGGGGCCCAACCCCTGAGCGCCGGAACCATAGGTCCAGGGGCCTAACCCCTGGGGCCCCAACACCAGCTCCAGGAAGCCAACCCCTGGGGGCCCCAACACGAGCTCCAGGGTCCCAACCCCTGAGCGCCCGAACCATAGCTCCAGTGGCCTAATCCCTGGGGGCCCAACACCAGCTCCAAGGACCCAGCCCCTGAGCGCCCGAACAATACCTCCAGGGGCCTAACCCCTGGGGGCCCCAACACCAGCTCCTCGGGCCCTACCCCTGAGTGCCCGAGCCATAGCTCCAGGGGCCTAACCACTGGGGGCCCCCACCCCAGCTCCAAGGGCCCAACCCCTGAGCGCCCGAACCATAGCGCCAGGGGCCTAACCCCTGGGGCCCCAACACCAGCTCCACGGGCCCAACCCCTGGGAGCCCCAACACCAGCTCCAGGGGCCCAACCCCAGAGCTCCCGAACCATAGCTCCATGCAGGAAATGCTCTGTGTATTACCCTGCGTTACCACAAGGTGTCACTGTTGATCCATGCGGGGAAATGCTCTGTGTACACCCCCGCATGGGTTACGAATGCTGACCTCTCCTTGGCAGGTTCATCTAGCGGTACTTGCCAGTACCCCTTGGTTAAGTCTATTGTAGAGATGAACTGGGCACGTCCCAACTTCTCCAATAGCTCATCGGTACGTGGCATTGGATAGTTGTCCGGACGAGTTACAGCATTTAGCTTACGGTAGTCCACGCAAAAGCGTATTTCCCCATCTGGTTTGGGTACCAGAACCACTGGAGATGCCCATGCACTGGTAGATGAGCGGATTATACCCATCTGTAGCATGTTCTGGATCTCCCGTTCTATAGCAGCTTGGGCATGAGGAGACACCCGGTAGGGTGGGGTTCTGATTGGGTGAGCATTACCTGTATCAATGGAGTGGTATGCCCGTTCAGTCCGTCCTGGGGTGGCTGAGAACAATGGGGCGAAGCTAGTGCACAGCTCCTTGATTTGTTGCCGCTGCAGACGTTCCAGGGTGGTTGAGCGGTTCACCTCTTCCACGCCACCGTCTTTTTTCCCGTCGTAGTAGACACCGTCAGGCCACTCAGCATCATCTCCCTGGACTGTAAACTGACAAACCTGTAAGTCTCTGGAATAGAAAGGCTTGAGAGAATTAACATGGTACACTTTAGGCTTTAGTGAGGAATTGGGAAATGCTATGAGGTAGTTTACAGCTCCCAGGCGCTCTTGGACCGTGAATGGCCCTTCCCATGATGCTTCCATCTTATGGGCCTGTTGCGCCTTCAAGACCATAACCTGGTCTCCTACCTTGAAGGAACGTTCTCTGGCATGTCTGTCATACCAGGCCTTTTGCTCTTCCTGAGCATCCTTTAGATTCTCTCTAGCAAGGGCTAAAGAGTGTCGGAGGGTGCTTTGTAGGTTGCTTACAAAGTCCAGAATGTTAGTTCCTGGAGAAGGCGTAAACCCCTCCCATTGCTGCTTCACCAACTGTAATGGCCCCTTAACCTCGTGACCATACACAAGTTCAAATGGGGAAAACCCTAAACTGGGATGTGGTACAGCCCTGTAGGCAAACAGCAACTGCTGCAACACTAGGTCCCAATTATTGGAGAATTCGTTGATGAATTTTCGTATCATGGCCCCCAAAGTTCCATTGAACCTTTCCACCAGGCCATTGGTTTGATGGTGGTACGGGGTGGCAACCAAGTGATTCACCCCATGAGTTTCCCACAGTTTTTCCATGGTCCCTGCCAGGAAATTAGACCCTGAATCTGTAAGGATGTCAGAGGGCCAACCTACCCTGGCAAAGATGTCTGTTAGGGCCAGGCACACAGTGTTAGCCCTGGTGTTGCCTAGAGCTACTGCTTCTGGCCATCGGGTAGCAAAGTCCACTAAAGTCAGTACGTACTGCTTTCCTCTGGGCGTCTTTTTTGGGAAAGGACCCAGAATATCCACAGCTACTTGCTGAAATGGGACCTCAATTATGGGGAGTGGCTGGAGAGGGGCCTTGACCTGGTCTTGAGGCTTTCCCACTCTTTGGCATACCTCACAAGACCGGACATACTTGGCAACGTCCTTGCCCATCCCCTCCCAGTGGAAGGACTTCCCCAACCGGTCCTTGGTTCTGTTCACCCCAGCATGGCCACTGGGATGATCATGGGCTAAGCTTAAGAGCTTCCCCCGGTACTTAGTTGGAACCACCAACTGTTTTTGCGGCTGCCATTCTTCCCGGTGTCCACCAGAAAGAATTTCCTTGTATAAAAGTCCTTGGTCTATAACAAACCGGGATCGATTAGAAGAGCTGAGAGGCGGTGGGGTGCTCCGTGCCGCCGCCCACGCTTTCTGAAGGCTGTCATCCGCTTCCTGCTCAGCCTGGAACTGTTCCCTTGAGGCTGGGGTCACCAGTTCTTCCTCAGACTGTGGACTTGGGCTTGGTCCCTCTGGAAGCGATGTAGGTGATGGGGTTGTTTCCGTTGCTGGTGAACCGCTCTCCGCTGGTGCACCTGAGGGTATTTCAGGCTCTGGCTGAGCCTTTTGGGTATGGCTGTCTGTTGCTTCTGCCAGTTGTGGCTCGCTGGCGCCCTCTGGCGTTGAGTTTGAAGATGTGGTTGCACTTGCTGGTGCTGGTTGCTGTTCCAGTTCCGGGCCTGGGACTGGAGATGCTGTGGCTGTTTCAGTGGTAGGCATGGAATCCGGGTCCACTACCTCTATCTGGGTCTCTGGTAACACAGACGGGGCGTCTGTGGACGGCTCAGGAACAGGAATGGGTCTGGAAGCTTGCCTGGTTTGGCTACGTGTAACCATTCCCACTCTCTTGGCCCGCCTCACCTGGTTGGCCAAGTCTTCCCCCAGTAGCATGGGGATAGGATAATTGTCATAGACTGCAAAAGTCCACATTCCTGACCAGCCTTTGTACTGGACAGGCAGTTGAGCTGTAGGCAAGTCTACAGCTTGTGACATGAAGGGGTAAATTGTAACTTTGGCCTTTGGGTTGATGAATTTGGGGTCAACGAAGGATTGGTGGATAGCTGACACTTGTGCCCCCGTGTCTCTCCACGCAGTAACCTTCTTTCCGCCCACTCTCAAATTTTCCCTTCGCTCCAAGGGTATTTGAGAGGCATCCGGGCCTGGGGATCTTTGGTGTGATGGTGGTGTAATGAATTGCACTCGCATGGTGTTCTTGGGACAGTTGGCCTTGATATGTCCCAGTTCATTACACTTAAAGCATCTTCCATCTGATGGGTCACTGGGCCGAGGTGAGTTACTGGAGACTGGTGAGGTGGAAGAGTAGGGTGTCTGTGGCTTTACTTGGGTTGTATGTGGGGTCTTTGGCTGTCCTCGGTTGTAGGGTTTATGGTCTGTGTGCCCCCTGGGGTAATCGTTCCCCTTGACAGTAGCTTTCTTGCTTTCTGCCAGTTCCATCCATTTGGCTCCAATCTCCCCCGCCTCAGCGATATCTTTGGGATTTCCATCTTGTATGTACCGTGTGATGTCTTCAGGAACACCGTCCAAGAACTGCTCCATTTGTATGAGGAGGTGCAGTTCTTCCAAGGTTTGAACGTTGTTTCCTGTTATCCAGGCCTCATAGTTTTTTGCAATGTAGTAGGCGTGTTTGGGAAATGACACCTCTGGTTTCCACTTTTGGGTTCTGAAGCGCCGACGGGCATGATCTGGGGTTATCCCCATTCTGTATCTGGCCTTGGTTTGAAAAAGTTTATAGTCATTCATTTGCTGCTTAGGCATTTCAGCTGCCACCTCTGCTAAAGGTCCACTGAGCTGTGACCTCAATTCTACCATGTACTGGTCTTCGGGGATGTTGTACCCAAGACAGGCTCTTTCAAAATTTTCCAAGAAGGCCTCGGTGTCATCACCTGCCTTGTAGGTGGGAAATTTCCTGTGCTGTGGAGCAATAATTGGCGCCGGGTTGTTAGGGTTGGCTGGCACATGCAGCCCAGCTTTTGCCAACTCCAGTTCATGTTTTCTCTGTTTTTCCTTCTCTTCATTCTCTTTTTGTTGTTTTTCCATTTCTTTTTGGTGTTTTTCCATTTCTTTTTGGTGTTTTTCCATGTCTCGGCGGTGGGCCGCCTCTTCTTCTGCTAGTTTTCTTTTGTGTGCTGCCTCTTGGGCTGCCTGTTCTCTTTGGAAGGCTGCCAGTTTGATGCTTTCTTCCTTTTCTTTCATCTCCATTTGTCGCCTGTGTTCAGCTTCTTTGAATTGCTCTTCGGCCTCAATTTTTGCCTTAGAAGTCATGATTCCTGTTTTCTTGTGTTGGGGTGCCCTCCGGTGTTTACCTTCTGAACTGCAGGTTCTCTGTTGCCTCCTGAAGTCTGCCTAGCAACAGTGCCTTTAGCTAATTTTCAATGTTAAGTAAACCTGAAAAACCACTTTATTTGCATTTATATAGTGCTGGTAATGACTCTCAATGGGAGTGCTATTGTGTGACAAAAGACCCTTAACAGTCTCTTAATGGCTTCTCGCTTAACATGCAAGCCACAAACTGCCAGAGAGAGCAGAAAAAAAAAATTCTCTCTGGTTCCCTTTTAAAACCAAACTGTTTCTCTCTGCTAAAAAGCCCTTAGCAGAGAAGAGAAAAATATAATATTCCTACTGGCTTCTGGATTCTGTCTATATCCCACCACTGCTACACCATGACATAACCTTAGTCCCAGATTTGGACCTTAGCGTCCAAAATATGGGGGTTAGCATGAAAACCTCCAAGCTTAGTTACCAGCTTGGACCTGGTACCTGCTGCCACCACCCAAAAAATTAGAGTGTTTTGGGGCACTCTGGTCCCCCTGAAAAACCTTCCCTGGGGACCCCAAGACCCAAATCCCTTGAGTCTCACAACAAAGGGAAATAATCCTTTTTCCCTTCCCTCCTCCAGGTGCTCCTGGAGAGTTACACAGACACAAGCTCTGTGAAACTACACAGAGTGACTCCCCCTCTCTGTTTCCAGTCCTGGAAACAAAAGTACTTTCCTATTCCCCCAGAGGGAATGCAAAATCAGGCTAGCAATCCAACACACAGATCTCCCCTTGATTTCTTCCTCCCACCAATTCCCTGGTGAGTACAGACTCAATTTCCCTGAAGTAAAGAAAAACTCCAACAGGTCTTAAAAGAAAGCTTTATATAAAAAGAAAGAAAAATACATACAAATGGTCTCTCTGTATTAAGATGATACAATACAGGGTCGATTGCTTAAAAGAATATTGAATAAACAGCCTTATTCAAAAAGAATACAAATCAAAGCACTCCAGCACTTATATTCATGCAAATACCAAAGAAAAGAAACCATACAACTTACTATCTGATCTCTTTGTCCTTACACTTAGAAACAGAAGACTAGAAAGTAGAAACTGCTTCTCCAAAGCTCAGAGAAAGCAGGCAGACAGACAAAACACTCAGACACAAACTTCCCTCCACCAAGAGTTGAAAAAATCCGGTTTCCTGATTGGTCCTCTGGTCAGGTGCTTCAGGTGAAAGAGACATTAACCATTAGCTATCTGTTTATGACAATTACCCTGTGTGGCTACATGGTGTCACTGTTGCTCCATGCGGGGAAATGCTCTGTGCATTACCCTATGTGGCCACACGGTGTCACTCTTGCTCCATGCAGCAAACGCTCTTGGCATTACCCTGCATAGCAACACAGTGTTACTGTTGCTCCATGCGTGAAATGCTCTGGGCATTACTGTGAAGGAATGGGGACTGTCTGTGTGGGGGATGGGAGAGCAGGGGGTGACTTTAGGTCAGGGGCCCCAACACCAGCTCCAGGGGCCCAACCCCTGAGCGCCCGAAACATAGCTCCAGGGGCCTAACCCCTGGAGGCCCCAACACCAGCTCCAAGGGCCCAATGCCTGAGCGCCCGAACAATACCTCCAGGGGCCTAACCCCTGGGGGACCCAACACCAGCTCCAGGGGCCCAACCACTGAGCGCCCGAACCATAGCTCCAGGGGCCTAACCCCTGGGGGTCCCCACCCCTGCTCCAAGGGCCCAACCCCTGAGCGCCCAAACCATAGCTCCAGGGGCCTAACCCCCGGGGGCCGCAACCCCAGCTCCAGGGGCCCAACCCCTGGGGCCCTCGACCCCAGCTCCAGGGGCCCAACCCCTGAGCGCCCGAACCATAGCCCCAGGGGCCCAACCCCTGAGGGCCCGTACCATAGCTCCAGGGGCCTAACCCCTGGGGGCCCCAACCACACCTCCAGGGGCCCAAACCCTGGAGGTCCCACCACTAGCTCCAGGGGCCCAACCCCTGAGCCCCCGAACCATAGCTCCAGGGGCCCAACCCCTGAGCGCCCGAACCATAGCTCCAGGGGCCTAACCCCTGGGGCCCCAACACCATCTCCAGGGGCCCAACCCCTGAGCGCCCGAACCATAGCTCCAGGGGCCTAACCCCTAGGGGCCACAACCCCAGCTCCAGGGGTCCAACCCCTGGGGGCCCCAACACCAGCTCCAAGGGCCCAACAGCTGAGCCCCCGAACCATAGCTCCAGGGGCCTAACCCCCGGGGGCCCCAACCCCAGCTCCAGGGGCCCGACCCCTGGGGCCCTCGACCCCAGCTCCAGGGGCACAACCCTTGAGCGCCTGAACTATAGCTCCAGGGGCCCAACCCCTGAGCGACCGAACCATAGCTGCAGGGGCCTAACCCCTGGGGGCCCCAACCCCAGCTCCAACGGCCCAACCCCTGAGCGCCCGAACCAGAGCTCCAGGGGCCTAACCCCTGGGGGCCCCAACACCAGCGCCAGGGGCCCAACCCCAGGGGGCCCCAACACCAGCTCCAGGGGCCCAACCCCTGAGCGCCCGAAGAATAGCTCCAGGGGCCTAACCCCTGGAGGCTCCAACACCAGCTCCAGGGGTCCAACCCCTGAGTGCCCGAACCATAGCTGCAGGGGCCTAACCCCTGGGGACCCCCACCCCAGCTCCAACGGCCCAACCCCTAAGCGCCGTAACCATAGCTCCAGGGGCCTAACCCCTGGGGGCCCCAACCCCAGCCCCAAGATCCCAACCCCTGGGGGCCCCAACAACAGCTCCAGGGGCCCAACCCCTGAGCGCCCGAACCATAGCTCCAGGGGCCTAACCCCTGGCGCCCCAACACCATCTCCAGGGGAACAACCCCTGTGGGCCCCAACAAAGGCTCCAGGGGCCCAACCCCTCAGCGCCCGAACCATAGCTCCAGGGGACTAACCCCCGGGGGCTCCAACCAGAGCTCCAGGCGCCGAACCCCTGGGGGCCCCAACACCAGCTCCAGGGTCCCAACCCCTGAGCGCCCGAACCATAGCTCCAGGGGCCTAACCCCTGGGGGACCCAACATCAGCTCCAGGGGCCCAACCCCTGAGCGCCCGAACCATTGCTCAAGGGGCCTAATCCGTGGGGCCCCAACACCAGCTCCAGGTGCCCAACCCCAGGGGGACCCAACACCAGCTCGAGGGTCCCAACCCCTGAGCGCCCGAACCATACCTCCAGGGGCCTAACCCCTGGGGGCCCCAACACCAGCTCCTCGGGCCCTACCCCTGAGTGCCCGAACCATAGCTCCAGGGGCCTAACCAGTGGGGGCCCCCCCCCCAGCTCCAAAGGCCCAACCCCAGAGCGCGCAAACCATAGCGCCAGGGGCCTAACCCCTGGGGCCCCAACACCAGCTCCACGGGCCCAACGCCTGGGAGCCCCAACAGCAGCTCCAGGGGCTCAACCCCAGATCTCCCGAACCATAGCTCCATGCAGGAAATGCTCTGTGCATTACCCTGCGTGACCACAAGGTGTCATTGTTGCTCCATGCAGGGAAATGCTCTGTGTATTACCCTGTGTGGCTACATGGTGTCACTGTTGCTCCATGCGGGGAAATGCTCTGTGTATTACCCTATGTGACCACACGGTGACACTCTTGCTCCATGCAGCAAATGCTCTGGGCATTACCCTGCATAGCAACACAGTGTTACTGTTGCTACATGCGTGAAATGCTCTGGGCATTACTGTGATGGAGTGGGGACTGTCTGTGTGGGGGATGGGAGAGCAGGGGGTGCCTTTAGCTCAGGGGCCCCAACACCAGCTCCAGGGGCCCAACCCCTGAGCGCCCGAAACATAGCTCCAGGGGCCTAACCCCTGGGGGCCCCAACACCAGCTCCAAGGGCCAAACGCCTGAGCGCCCGAACAATACATCCAGGGGCCTAACCCCTGGGGGACCCAACACCAGCTCCAGGGGCCCAACCCTTGAGCGCCCGAACCATAGCTCCAGGGGCCTAACCCCTGGGGGCCCCCACCCCAGCTCCAAGGGACCAACCCCTGAGCGCCCGAACCATAGCACCAGGGCCCTAACCCCCGGGGGCCGCAACCCCAGCTCCAAGGGCCCAACCCCTGGGGCCCTGGACCCCAGCTCCAGGGGCCCAACCCCTGAGCGCCCGAACCATAGCCCTAGGGGCCCAACCCCTGAGCGCCCGAACCATAGCTCCAGGGGCCTAACCCCTGCGTTCCCCACCACCAGCTCCAGGGGCCCAGGCCCTGGGGCCCCAACACCAGCTCCAGGGGCCCAACCCCTGAGCGCCCGAACCATAGCTCCAGGGGCCTAACACCTGTGGGCCCCAACCACACCTCCAGGGGCCCAAACCCTAGGGGCCCCACCACCAGCTCCAGGGGCCCAACCCCTGAGCGCCCGAACCATAGCTCCAGGGGCCCAACCCCTGAGCGCCCGAACCATAGCTCCAGGAGCCTAACACCTGGGGCCCCAACACCAGCTCCAGGGGCCCAACCCTTGGGGGCCCCAACACCAGCTCCAGGTTCCCAACCCCTGAGCGCCCGATCCATAGCTCCAGGGGCCTAACCCCAAGGGGCCCCAAACCCAGCTCCAGGGGCCCAACCCCTGGGGGCCCCAACACCAGCTCCAAGGGCCCAACAGCTGAGCGCCCGAACCATAGCTCCAGGGGCCTAACCCCCGGGGGCCCCAACCCCAGCTCCAGGGGCCCAACCCCTGGGGCCCTCAACCCCAGCTCCAGGGGCACAACCCCTGAGCGCCCGAACTATAGCTGCAGGGGCCTAACCCCTGGGGGCCCCCACCTCGGCTCCAACGGCCCAACTCCTGAGCGCCCGAACCATAGCTCCAGGGGCCTAACCCCTGGGGGCCCAACCCCAGGCCCAGGAGCCCAACCCCTGGGGGCACCAACAGCAGCTCCAGGGGCCCAACCAATGAGCGCCCGAACCACTGCTCCAGGGGCATAACCCCTGGGGGCCCCAACACCAGCTCCAGGGGCCAACCCCTGAGCGCTCGAACAATACCTCCAGGGGCCTAAACCCTGGGGGCCCCAACACCAGCTCCAGGGGCCCAACCCCTGAGCGCTCGAACCATAGCTACAGGGGCCGATCCCCTGGGGGCCCCACCTCAGCTCCAAGGGTCCAAAACCTGAGCGCCCGAACCATAGCTCCAGGGGCCTAACCCCTTGGGCCCTAACACCAGCGCCAGGGGCCCAACCCCTGGGGGCCCCAACACCATATCCAGGGGCCCAACCCCTCAGCGCCCAAACCATAGCTCCAGGGGCCTAACCCCTGGGGACCCTCACCCCAGCTCCAACGTCCCAACCCCTAAGCGCCGGAACCATAGCTCCAGGGGCCCAACCCCTGGGGGCCCCAACCCCAGCCCCAGGAGCCCAACCCCTGGGGGCCCCAACAACAGCTTCAGGGGCCCAACCCCTGAGCGCCCGAACCATAGCTCTAGGGGCCTAACCCCTGGCGCCCCAACACCAGCTCCAGGGGAACAACCCCTGGGGGCCCGAACAAAGGCTCCAGGGGCCCAACCCCTCAGCGCCCGAACCATAGCTCCAGGGGTCTAACCCCCGGGGGCTCCTACCAGAGCTCCAGGCGCCGAACCCCTGGGGGCCCCAACACCAGCTCCAGGGTCCCAACCCCTGAGCGCCCGAACCATAGCTCCAGGGGCCTAACCCCCGGGGGCCCCAACCACAGCTCCAGGGGCCCAACCCCTGCGGACCCCCACCCCAGCTCCAAGGGCCCAACCTCTGAGCACCCGAACCATAGCTCCAGGGACCCAACCCCTGAGCGCCCGAGCCATAGCTCCAGGGGCCTAACCTTTCGGGCCCGAACACCAGCTCCAGGGCGCTAACGCCTCGGGGCCCCAACACCAGCTCCAGGGGCACAACCCCTGAAAGCCAAAACCATATCTCCAGGGGGCTAACCCCTGGGGACCCGAACAACAGCTCCAGGGGCCTAAACCCTGGGGGCCCCAACACCAGCTCTAGAGGCCCAACCCCTGGGGGCCCCAACACCAGCTCCACAGGCCCAACCCCTGAGCGCTCGAACAATACCTCCAGGGGCCTAACCCCTGGGGGCCCCAACACCAGCTCCAGGGGCCCAACCCCTGAGCACCCAAACCATAGCTCCAGGGGCCTAACTACTGGGGCCCCAACACCAGCTCCAGGGGCCCAACCCCTGGGGCCCTCGACCCCAGCTCCAGGGGCCCAACCCCTGAGCGCCCGTACCACAGCTCCAGGGGCCTAACCCCTGGGGGCCCAAACCCCAGCTCCAGCGGCCCAACCCCTGGGGGCCCCAACACCAGCTCCAGGGGCCCAACACCAGAGCGCTCTAACCATAGCTCCAGGGGCCCAACCCCTGGAGGCCCCAACACCAGCTCCAGGGTCCCAACCGCTGAGCGCCAGAACCATAGCTCAAGGTGCCTAATCCCTGGGGCCCCAACACCAGCTCCTCGGGCTCTACCCCTGAGTGCCCGAACCATAGCTCCAGGGGCCTAACCACTGGGGTCCCCCAACCCAGCTCCAAGGGCACAATCTCTGAGCGCCCGAACCATAGCGCCAGGGGCCTAACCCCTGGGGCCCCAACACCACCTCAACGGGCCCAACCCCTGGGAGCCCCAACACCAGCTCCAGGGGCCCAACCCCAGAACTGCCGAACCATAGCTCCATGCAGGAAATGCTCTGTGCGTTACCCTCTGTGACCACAAGGTGTCACTGTTGCTCCATGCGGGGAAATGCTCTGGGCATTACCCTGCATGGCCACACAGTGTTACTGTTGTTCCATGCGTGAAATGCTCTGGGCATTACTGTGATGGAGTGCGGACTGTCTGTGTGGGGGATGGGAGAGCAGGGGGTGACTTTAGCACAGGGGCCCCAACACCAGCTCCAGGGGCCCAGGCCCTGAGCGCCCGAACCATAGCTCCAGGGGCCTAACCCCTGGGGGCCCCAACCCCAGCTCCAGGGGCCCAACCCCTGGGGGCCCCAACACCAGCTCCAGGGTTGCAACCCCTGAGCGCCCGAACCATAGCTCCAGGGGCCTAACCCCTGGGGGCCCCAACACCAGCTCCAGGGGCTCAACCGGTGAGCGCTCGAACAATACCTCCAGGGGCCTAACCCCTGGGGGCCCCAACACCAGATCCAGCGGCCCAACCCCTGAGAACTCGAATCATAGCTACAGGGGCCTAACCCCTGGGGGCCCCCACCTCAGCTCCAAGGGCCCAAAACCTGAGCGCCCGAACCATAGCTCCAGGGGCCTAACTCCTGGGGCCCCAACAAAAGCGCCATGGGCCCAACCCCTGGGGGCCCCAAACCCAGCTCCAGGGGCCCAACCCCTGAGCGACGGAAGCATAGCTCGAGGGGCCTAAAATCTCGGGGCCCCAACACCAGCTCCAAGAGCCCAACCCCTGAGCGCCCGAACCATAGCTGCAGGGGCCTAACCCCTAGGGGACCCCACCCCAGCTCCAACGGCCCAACCCCTGAGCGCCGGAACCCTAGCTCCAGGGGCCTAACCCCTGGGGGCCCCAACCCCAGCCCCAGGAGCCCAACCCCTGGGGGCCCCAACACCAGCTCCAGGGGCCCAACCCCTGAGCGCCCGAACCATAGATCCAGGGGGTTAACCCCTGGGGCCCGAACACCAGCTCCAGGGGCTCAACCCCTGGGGGCCCCAACACCAGCTCCAGGGGCCCAACCCCTCAGCGCCTGAACCATAGCTCCAGGGGTCTAACCCCCGGGGCCTCCAACCCCAGCTCCAGGGGTCCAGCCCCTGAGCGCCCGAACCATAGCTGCAGAGGCCTAACCCCTGGGGGCCCCCCCCGAGATACAACGGCCCGACCCCTGAGCGCCCGAACAATACCTCCAGGGGCCTAACCCCTGTGGGCCCCAACACCAGCTCCAGGGGTCCAACCCCTGAGCGCCCGAACCATAGCTGCAGGGGCCTCACCCCTAAGGGGACCCCATCCCAGCTCCAACGGCCCAACCCCTGAGCGCCGGAACCATAGCTCCAGGGGCCTAACCCCTGGGGGCCCCAACCCCAGCCCCAGGAGCCCAACCCCTGGGGGCCCCAACACCAGCTCCAGGGGCCCAACCCCTGAGCGCCCGAACCATAGATCCAGGGGGTTAACCCCTGGTGCCCGAACACCAGCTCCAGGGGCCCAACCCCTGGGGCCCTCGACCCCAGCTCCAGGGGCCCAACCCCTGAGTGCCCGTACCACAGCTCCAGGAGTCTAACCCCCGGGGGCCCAAACCCCAGCTCCAGCGGCCCAACCCCTGGGGGCCCCAACACCAGCTCTAGGGGCCCAACCCCTGAGCGCCCGAACCATAGCTCCAGGGGCCTAACCCCTGGGGCCCCAACACCAGCTCCAGGAGCCCAACCTCTGGGGGCCCCAACACCAGCTCCATGGGCCCAACCCCAGAGCGCCCTAACCATAGCTCCAGGTGCCTAACCCCAGGGGGCCCCAACACCAGCTCCAGGGGCCCAACCCCTCAGTGCCAGAACCATAGCTCAAGGTGCCTAATCCCTGGGGCCCCAACACCAGCTCCAGGGGCAAAACCCCTGGGGGCCCCAACACCAGCTCCAGGGTCCCAAAACCTGAGCGTCCGAACCATAGCTCCAGGGGCCTAATCCCTGGGGGCCCAACACCAGCTCCAAGGACCCAACCCCCGAGCGCCCGAACAATACCTCCAGGGGCCTAACCCCTGGGGGCCCAAACACCAGCTCCTCGGGCCTTACCCCTGAGTGCCCGAACCATAGCTCCAGGGGCCTAACCACTGGGGGCCCCCAACCCAGCTCCAAGGGCACAATCCCTGAGCGCCCGAACCATAGCGCCAGGGGCCTAACACCTGGGGCCCCAACACCAGCTCCACGGGCCCAACCCCTGGGAGCCCCAACACCAGCTCCAGGGGCCCAACCCCAGAGCTCCCGAACCATAGCTCCATGCAGGAAATGCTCTGTGCATTACCCTGCGTGACCACAAGGTGTCACTGTTGCTCCATGCGGGGAAATGCTCTGGGCATTACCCTGCATGGTCACACAGTGTTACTGTTGCTCCATGCGTGAAATGCTCTGGGCATTACTGTGATGGAGTGCGGACTGTCTCTGTGGGGGATAGGGGAGGAGGGGGTGACTTTAGCTCAGGGGCCCCAACACCAGCTCCAGGGGCCCAACACCTGAGCCCCCGAAACATTGCTCCAGGGGCGTAACCCCTGGAGGCCACAACACCAGCTCCAAGGGCCCAACGCCTGAGCGCCCGAACAATACCTCCAGGGGCCCAACCCCTTGGGGCCCCAACACCAGCTCCAGGGGCCCAACCCCTGAGCGCCTGAACCATAGCTCCAGGGGCCTAACCCCTGGGGGCCCTAACCCCAGCTCCAGGGGCCCAACCCCTGGGGGCCCCAACACCAGCTCCAGGGGCCCAACCCCTGAGCGCCCGAACCATAGCTCCAGGGGCCTAACCCCCGGGGGCCCCAACCCCAGCTCCAGGGGCCCAACCCCTGGGGGCCCCAACACCAGCTCCAGGGTTGCAACCCCTGAGCGCCCGAACCATAGCTCCAGGGGCCTAACCCCTGGGGGCCCCAACACCAACTCCAGGGGCCCAACCCCTGAGCGCTCGAACAATACCTCCAGGCGCCTAACCCCTGGGGTCACCCACCCCAGCTCCAAGGGCCCAAAACCTGTGCGCCCAAACCATAGCTCCAGGGGCCTAACTCCTGGGGCCCAAACACCAGCGCCAGGGGCCCAACCCCTGGGGGCCCCAACACCAGCTCCAGGGGCCCAACCCCAGAGCGCCCGAAGCATTGCTCGAAGGGCCTAAAACCTCGGGGCCCCAACACCAGCTCCAGGGGCCCAACCCCTGAGCGCCCGAACAATACCTCCAGGGGCCTAACTCCTGTGGGCCTCAACCCCAGCTCCAGGGGTCCAACCTCTGAGCACCCGAACCATAGCTGCAGGGGCCTAACCCCTGGGGGCCCCCACCCCAGCTCCAACGGCCCAACCCATGAGCGCCGGAACCATAGCTCTAGGGGCCTAACCCCTGGGTGCCCCAACCCCAGCCCCAGGAGCCCAACCCCTGGGGGCCCCAACACCAGCTACAGGGGCCCAACCCCTGAGCGCCCGAACCATAGCTCCAGGGGCCTAATCCCTGGGGGCCCCAAAACCAGCTCCAGGGGCCCAACCCCTGAGCGCCCGAACCATAGCTCCAGGGGCCTAACCCCTGTGGGCCCCCACCGCAGCTCCAGGGGCCCAACCCCAGGGGACCTCGACCCCAGCTCCAGGTTCCCAACCCCTGAGCGCCCGAACCATAGCTCCAGGGGCCTAATCCCTGGGGGCCCAACACCAGCTCCAAGGACCCAACCCCTGAGCGCCTGAACAATACCTCCAGGGGCCTAACCCCTGGGGGACCCAACACCAGCTCCTCGGGCCCTACCCCTGAGTGCCCGAACCATAGCTCCAGGGGCCTAACCAGTGGGGGCCCCCACCCCAGCTCCAAGGACCCAACCCCTGAGCGCCCGAACCATAGCGCCAGGGGCCTAACCCCTGGGGCTCCAACACCAGCTCCACGGGCCCAACCCCTGGGAGCCCCAACACCAGCTCCAGGAGCCCAACCAATGGGGGCCCCAACACCAGTCCAGGGGCCCAACCCCTGGGGGCCCCAACAGCAGCTCCATGGGCCCAACCCCTCAGCGCCCGAACCAAAGCGCCAGGGGCCTAACCCCTGGAGCCCCAACACCAGCTCCACGGGCCCAACCCCTGGGAGCCCAAACACCAGCTCCAGGGGCCCAACCCCTGGGGGGCCCAACACCAGTCCAGGTGCCCAACCCCTGGGGGCCCCAACACCAGCTCCAGGGGCCCAACCCCAGAGCTCCCGAACCATAGCTCCATGCAGGAAATGCTCTGTGCATTACCCCGCGTGACCACAAGGTGTCAGTGTTGCTCCATGCAGGGAAATGCTCTGTGTATTACCCTGTGTGGCTACATAGTGTCACTGTTTCTCCATGCGGGGAAATGCTCTGTGGATTGCCCTATGGGGCCAAACGGTGTCACTCTTGCACCATGCAGCAAATGCTCTGGGCATTACCGTGCATAGCAACACAGTGTTACTGTTGCTCCATGCGTGAAATGCTCTGGGCATTACTGTGATGGAGTGGGGACTGTCTGTGTGGGGGATGGGAGAGCAGGGGGTGACTTTAGCTCAGGGGCCCCAATACCAGCTCCTGCGGCCCAACCCCTGGGGGACCCAACACCAGCTACAAGGGCCCAACCCCTGAGCGCCCAAAACATAGCTCCAGGGGCCTAACCCCTGGGGGCCCCAACACCAGCTCCAGGGGCCCAACCCCTGAGAGCCCGAACCATATCTCCAGTTGGCTAACCCCTGGGGACCCGAACCCCAGCTCAAGGGGCCCAACCCCTGGGGGCCCCAACACCAGCTCCAGGGGCCAAACCCCTATGGGCCCAAACACCAGCTCCAGGGGCCCAACCTCTGAGCGCCCGAACCATAGCTCCAGGGGCCTAACCACTGGGGGCCCCAACCCCAGCTCCAGGGGCCCAACCCCTGGGGGCCCCAACACCAGCTCCAGGGGCCCAACCCCTGATCGCCCGAACCATAGCTCCAGGGGCCTAACCCCCGGGGGCCCCAACCCCAGCTCCAGGGGCCCAACCCCTGGGGGCCCCAACACCAGCTCCAGGGTTGCAACCCCTGAGCACCTGAACCATAGCTCCAGGGGCCTAACCCCTGGGGGCCAGAACACCAGCTCCAGGGGCCCAACCCCTGAGCTCTCGAACAATACCTCCAGGGGCCTAACCCCTGGTGGCCCGAACACCAGATCCAGGGGCCCAACCCCGGAGCACTCGAACCATAGCTACAGCAGCCTAACCCCTGGGGGCCCCCACCCCAGCTCCAAGGGCCCAAAACCTGAGCGCCCGAACCATAGCTCCAGGGGCCTAACTTCTGGGGCCCCAAGACCAGCGCCAGGGGCCCAACCCCTGGGGGCCTCAACAAAAGCTCCAGGGGCCCAAACCCTGAACGCCCGAACCATAGCTCCAGGGGCCTAACCCCTGGTGCCCCAAGACCAGCTCCAGGGACCCAGCCCCTGGGGGCCCCAACACCAGTCCAGGGGCCCAACCCCTGAGCGCCCGAACCATAGCTCGAGGGGCCTAAAACCTCGGGGCCCGAACACCAGCTCCAGGGGCCCAACCCCTGAGCGCCCGAACAATACCTCCAGGGGCCTAACCCCTGTGGGCCCCAACATCAGCTCCAGAGTTCCAACCCCTGAGCGCCCGAACCTTAGCTCCAGGGGGGTAACCCCTGGGGCCCCAACAACAGCTGCAGGGGGGCAACCCCTGGGGGCCCCAACACCAGCTCCAGGGGCCCAACCCCTCAGCGCCCGAACCATAGCTCCAGGGGTCTAACCCCCGGGGGCTCCAACTCCAGCTCCAGGGGTTCAACCCCTGATCGCCCGAACCATAGCTGTAGGGGCCTAACCCCTGGGGGCCCCCACCCCAGCTCCAACGGCCCAACCCCTGAGCGCCGGAACCATATCTCCAGGGGCCTAACCCCTGGGGGCCCCAACCCCAGACCCAGGAGCCCAACCCCTGGGGGCCCCAACACCAGCTCCAGGGGCCCAACCCCTAAGTGCCCGAACCATCGCTCCAGGGGCCCAACCCCTGAGCGCCCGAACCATAGCTCCAGGGGCCTAACCCCTGGGGCCCCAACACCAGCTCCAGGGGTCCAACCCCTGGGGGCCCTAACACCAGCTCCAGGGGCCAACCCCTGAGCGCCCGAATCATAGCTCCAGGGGCCTAACCCCTGGGGCCCCAACACCAGCTCCAGGACCCCAACCCCTGGGGGCCCCAACACCAGCTCCAGGGGCCCAACCCCAGAGCACCCTAACCATAATTCCAGGGGCCCAACCCCTGGGGGCCCCAACACCAGCTCCAGGGGCCCAACCCCTCAGCGCCAGAAACATAGCTCAAGGGGCCTAATCCTTGGGCCCCAACACCAGCTCCAGGGGCCCAACCCCTGGGGGCTCCAACACCAGCTCCAGGGTCCCAACCCCTCAGCGCCCGAACCATAGCTCCAGGGGCCTAATCCCTGGGGGCCCAACACCAGCTCCGAGGACCCAACCCCTGAGAGCCCGAACAATACCTCCAGGGGCCTAAGCCCTGGGGGCCCCAACACCAGCTCCTCGGGCCCTACACCTGAGTGCCCGAACCATAGCTCCAGGGGCCTAACCTCTGGGGGCCCCCACCCCAGCTCCAAGGGCCCAACCCCTGAGCGCCCGAAACATAGCTCCATGCAAGAAATGCTCTGTGCATTACCCTGCGTGACCACAAGGTGTCACTGTTGCTCCATGTGGCGAAATGCTCTGTGTATTACCCTGTGTGGCTACATGGTGTCACTGTTGCTCCATGTGGGGAAATGCTCTGTGCATTACCCAATGTGGCCACACGGTGTCACTCTTGCTCCATGCAGCAAATGCTCTGGGCATTACCCTGCATAGCAACACAGTGTTACTGTTGCTCCATGCGTGAAATGCTCTGGGCATTACTGTGATGGAGTGGGGACTGTCTGTGTGGGGGATGGGAGAGCAGGGGGTGACTTTAGGTCAGGGGCCCCAACACCAGCTCCAGGGGCCCAACCCCTGAGCGCCCGAAACATAGCTCCAGGGGCCTAACCCCTGGGGGCCCCAACACCAGCTCCAAGGGCCCAACGCCTGAGCGCCCGAACAATACCTCCAGGGGCCTAACCCCTGTGGGCCCCAACACCAGCTCCAGGGGCCCAACCCCTGAGAGCCCGAACCATAGCTCCAGGGGTCTAACCCCTGGGGGCCCCCACCCCAGCTCCAGGGGCCCAACCCCTGGGGGCCCAAACCCCAGCTCAAGCGGCCCAACCCCTGGGGTCCCCAAAACCACCTCCAGGGGCCCAAACCCTGGGGACCCCAACACCAGCTCCAGGGGCCAAACCCCAGAGTGCCCTAACCATAGCTCCAGGGGCCCAACCCCTGGGGGCCCCAACACCAGCTCCAGGGGCCCAACCCCTCAGCGCCAGAACCATAGCTCAAGGGGCCTAATCCCTGGGTCCCCAACACCAGCTCCAGGGGCCAAACCCCTAGGGGCCCCAACACCAGCTCCAGGGTCCCAACCCCTGAGCGCCCGAACCATAGCTCCCGGGGCCTAATCCCTGGGGGCCCAACACCAGCTCCAAGGACCCAAACCCTGAGCGCCCGAACAATACCTCCAGGGGCCTAACCCCTGGGGGCCCCAACACCAGCTCCTCGGGCCCTACCCCTGAGTGCCCGAACCATAGCTCTAGGGGCCTAACCCCTGGGGGCCCCCACCCCAGCTCCAAGGGCCCAACCCCTGAGCGCCCGAACCATAGCTCCAGGGGCCTAACCCCTGGGGCCCCAAAACCAGCTCCAGGGGTCGAACCCCTGGGGGCCCTAACACCAGCTATAGGGGCCCAACCCCTGAGCGCCCGAACCATAGCTCCAGGGGCCTAATCCCTGGGGGCCCCAAAACCAGCTCCAAGGGCCCAACCCCTGAGCGCCCGAACGATACCTCCAGGGGCCTAACCCCTGGGAGCCCCAACACAAGCTCCAGGGGCCCAACCCCTGAGCGCCCGAACCATAGTTCCAGGGGCCTAACCCCTGGGGGCCAAAACCACAGCTCCAGGGGCCCACACCCTGGGGGCCCCACCACCTGCTCCAGGTTCCCAACCCCTGAGCGCCCGAACCATAGCTCCAGGGGCCCAACCCCTGAGCGCCCGAACCATAGCTCCAGAGGCCTAACCCCTGGGGCCAAAACACCAGCTCCAGGGGCCCAACCCCTGGGGGCCCCAACACCAGATCCAGGGGCCCAACCCCTGAGCACCCGAACCATAGCTCCAGGGGCCTAACCCCTAGGAGCCCCAAACCCAGCTCCAGGGGCCCAACCCCTGGGGGCCCCAACACCAGCTCCAAGGGCCCAATCCCTGAGCGCCCTAACCATAGCTCCAGGGGCCTAACCCCTGGGGGCTCCAACCCCAGCTCCAGGGGCCGAACCCCTGAGCGCCCGAACCATAGCTCCAGGGGCCTAACCCCTGGGGGCCCCAACCACAGCTCCAGGGGCCCAAACCCTGGGGGCCCCACCACCAGCTCCAGGGGCCCAACCCCTGAGCGCCCGAACCATAGCTCCAGGGACCCAACCCCTGAGCGCCCGAACCATAGCTCCAGAGGTCTAACCCCTGGGGCCCCAACACCAGCTCAAGGGGCCCAACCCCTGGGGGCTCCAACACCAGCTCAAGGGGCCCAACCCCTGAGCGCCCGAACCATAGCTCCAAGGGCCTAACCCCTAGGGGCCCCAACCCCAGCTCCAGGGGCCCAAACCCTGGGGGACCCAACACCAGCTCCAAGGGCCCAACCCCTGAGCGCCCGAACCATAGCTCCAGGGGTCAAACCCCCGGGGGCTCCAGCCCCAGCTCCAGGGGTCCAACCCCTGAGCACCTGAACCATAGCTGCAGGGGCCTAACCCCTGGGGGCCCCCACCCCAGCTCCAACGGCCCAACCCCTGAGCGCCCGAACCATAGCTCCAGGAGCCTAACCCCTGGGGGCCCCAACCCCAGCCCCAGGAGCCCAAACACTGGGGGCCACAACACCAGCTCCAGGGGCCCAAGCCCTGAGCGCCCAAACCATCGCTCCAGGGGCCCAACCCCTGAGCGCCTGAACCATAGCTCCAGGAGCCTAATCCCTGGGGCCCCAACACCAGCTCCAGGGGCCCAACCCCTGAGCGCCCGAACCATAGCTCCAGGGGCCTAAACCCTGGGGGCCCCAACACCAGCTCCAGGGGCCCAACCCCTGAGCCCTCGAAAAATACCTCCAGGGGCCTAACCCCTGGGGGCGCCAACACCAGTTCCAGGGGCCCAACCCCTGAGCGCTCGAACCATAGCTACAGGGGCCTAACTCCTGGGGGCCCCCACCCCAGCTCCAAGGGCCCAAAACCTGAGTGCCCGAACCATAGCTCCAGAGGCCTAACCCCTGGGTCCCCAACACCAGCGCCAGGGGCCCAACCCCTGGGGGCCCCAACGCCAGCTCCAGGGGCCTAACCCCTGAGAGCCCGAAGTATTGCTCCAGGTACCTAACCCCTGGGTCCCCAACACCAGCGCCAGGGGCCCAACCCCTGGGGGCCCCAACACCAGCTACATTGGCCTAACCCCTGAGCGCCCGAACCATAGCTGCAGGGGCCTAACCCCTGGGGGCCCCAACACCAGCTCCAGGGGTCCAACCCCTGAGAGCCCGAACCATATCTCCAGGGGGCTAACCCCTGGGGACGCGAACCCCAGCTCCAGGGGTCCAAACCCTTGGGGCAATAACACCATCTCCAGGGGTCCAACCCATGGGGGCCCCAACACGAACTCCAGGGGCCCAACCCCTGAGCGCCCGAACCATAGCTCCAGGGGCCTAACCCCTGGGGCCCCCAACACCAGCTCCAGGGGCCCAACCCTTGGGGGCCCCAACATCAGCTCCAGGATTGCAACCCCTGAGCGCCCGAACCATAGCTCCAGAGTCCAACCCCTGAGGGCCCCAACACCAGCTCCAGGGGCCCAACCCCTGAGCGCTCGAACAATACCTCTGGGGGCCTAACCCCTGGGGGCTCCAACACCAGCTCCAGGGGCCCAACCCCTGAGCACTCGAACCATAGCTACAGGGGCCTAACCCCTGGGGGCCCCCACCCCAGCTCCAAGGGCCCAAAACCTGAGCGCCCGAACCATAGCTCCAGAGGCCTAACTCCTGGGGCCCCAACACGAGCGCGAGGGGCCCAACCCCTGGGGGCCCCAACACCAGCTCCAGGGGCCCAACCCCTGAATGCCCGAACCATAGCTCCAGGGGCCTAACCCCTGGGGCCCCAAGACCAGCTCCAGGGGCCCAGCCCCTAGGGGCCCCAACACCAGTCCAGTGGCCCAACCCCTGAGCGCCGGAAGTATAGCTCGAGAGGCCTAAAACCTCGGGGACCCAACACCAGCTCCAGAGGCCCAACCCCTGAGCGCCCGAACAATACCTCCAGGGGCATAACCCCTGGGGCCCCAACACCAGCTCCAGGGGTCCAACCCCTGAGCGCCCGAACCATAGCTGCAGGGGCCTAACCGCTGGGGGACCCCACCCCAGCTCCAACGGCCCAACCCCTGAGCACGGGAACCATAGCTCCAGGGGCCTAACCCCTGGAGGCCCCAACCCCAACCCCAGGAGCCCAACCCCTGGGGGCCCCAACTCCAGCTCCAGGGGCCCAACCCCTGAGCGCCCGAACCATAGCTCCAGGAGCCTAAAACCTGGGGCCCCAACACCAGCTACAGGGGCCCAAGCCCTGGGGACCCCAACACCAGCTCTAGGGGCCCAATCCCTGAGCGCCCGAACCATAGCTCCAGGGGCCTAACCCCTGGGGGCCCCAACCCCAGCTCCAGGGGCCCAAGCCCTGAGCGCCCGAACCATAGCTCCAGGGGCCTAACACCTGGGGGCCCCAACCACAGCTCCAGGGGCCCAAACCCTGGGGGCCCCACCACCAGCTCCAGGGGCCCAACCCCTGAGCGCCCGAACCATAGCTCCAGAGGTCTAACCCCTGGGGCCCCAACACCAGCTCCAGGGGCCCAACCCCTGGGGGCTCAAACACCAACTCCAGGGGCCCAACCCCTGAGCGCCCGAACCATAGCTCCAAGGGCCTAACCCCTAGGGGCCCCAACCACAGCTCCAGGGGCCCAACCCCTGGGGGCCCCAACACCAGCTCCAAGGCCCAACCCCAGAGCGCCCGAACCATAGCTCCAGGGGCCTAACCCCTGGGGGCCCCAACCCCAGCTCCAGGGTCCCAACCCCTGGAGCCCTCAACCCCAGCTCCAGGGGCCCAACCCCTGAGCGCCCGAACTATAGCTCCAGGGGCCCAAACCCTGAGCCCCCGAACCATAGCTCCAGGGGTCAAACCCCCGGGGGCTCCAGCCCCAGCTCCAGGGGTCCAACCCCTGAGCACCCGAACCATAGCTGCAGGGGCCTAACCCCTGGAGGCCCCCACCCCAGCTACAACGGCCCAACCCCTGAGCGCCCGAACCATAGCTCCAGGGGCCTAACTCCTGGGGGCCCCAACCCCAGCCCCAGGAGCCCAACCACTGGGGGCCCCAACACCAGCTCCAGGGGCCCAAGCCCTGAGCGCCCGAACCATCGCTCCAGGGGACCAACCCCTGAGCGCCTGAACCATAGCTCCAGGGGCCTAATCCCTGGGGCCCCAACACCAGCTCCAGGAGCCCAACCCCTGAGCGCCTGAACCATAGCTCCAGGGGCCTAAACCCTGGGGACCCCAACACCAGCTCCAGGGGCCCAACCCCTGAGCCCTCGAACAATACCTCCAGGGGCCTAACCCCTGGGGGCCCCAACACCAGATCCAGGGGCCCAACCCCTGAGCGCTCGAACCATAGCTACAGGGGCCTAACGCCTGGGGGCCCCCACCCCAGCTCCAATGGCCCAAAACCTGAGCGACCGAACCATAGCTTCAGGGGCCTAACCCCTGGGTCCCCAACACCAGCGCCAGGGGCCCAACCCCTGGGGGCCCCAACGCCAGCTCCAGGGGCCTAACCCCTGAGAGCCCGAAGCATAGCTCCAGGGACCTAACCCCTGGGTCCCCAACACCAGCGCCAGGGGCCCAACCCCTGGGGGCCCCAACACCAGCTCCAGGGGTCCAACCCCTGAGAGCCCGAACCATATCTCCAGGGGGCTAACCCCTGGGGACCCGAACCCCAGCTCCAAGGGCCTAACCCCTGGGGGCCCCAACACCATCTCCAGGGGCCCAACCCCTGGGGGCCCCAACACGTACTCCAGGGGAACAACCCCTGAGCGCCCGAACCATAGCTCCAGGGGCCTAACCCCAGGGGCCCCCAACACCAGCTCCAGGGGCCCAACCTCTGGGGGCCCCAACACCAGCTCCAGGGGCCCAACCCCTGAGCGCCCGAACCACAGCTCCAGGGGCCTAACCCCCGGGGACCCCAAACCCAGCTCCAGTGGCCCAACCCCTCGGGGCCCCAACACCAGCTCCAGGATTGCAACCCCTGAGCGCCCGAACCATAGCTCCAGAGTCCAACCCCTGGGGACCCCCACCCCAGCTCCAAGGGCCCAAAACCTGAGCGCCCAAACCATAGCTCCAGGGGCCTAACTCCTGGGGCCCCAACACCAGCGCCAGGGGCCCAACCCCTGGGGGCCCCAACACCAGCTCCAGGGGCCCAACCCCTGTACGCCTGAACCATAGCGCCAGGGGCCTAACCCCTGGGGCCCCAAGACCAGCTCCAGGGGCCCAGCCCCTGAGGGCCCCAACACCAGTCCAGTGGCCCAACCCCTGAGCACCGGAAGTATAGCTCGAGGGGCCTAAAACCTCGGGGCCCCAACACCAGCTCCAGGGGCCCAACCCCTGAGCGCCCGAACAATACCTCCAGGGGCCTAACCCCTGGGGCCCCAACACCACCTCCAGGGGTCCAACACCTGAGCGCCCGAACCATAGCTGCAGGGGCCTAACCCCTGGGGGACCCCACCCCAGCTCCAACGGCCCAACCCCTGAGCGCCGGAACCATAGCTCCAGGGGCCTAACCCCTAGGGGCCCCAACCCCAACCCCAGGAGCCGAACCCCTGGGGGCCCAAACACCAGCTCCAGGGGCCCAACCCCTGAGCGCCCGAACCATAGCTCCAGGAGCCTAACCCCTGGGGCCCCAACACCAGCTCCAGGGGCCCAACCCCTGGGGACCCCAACACCAGCTCCAGGGGCCCAACCCCTCAGCGCCCGAACCATAGCTCCAGGATTCTAACCCCCGGGGGCTCCAACCCCAGCTACAGGGGTCCAACCCCTTAGCGCCCGAACCATAGCTGCAGGGGCCTAACCCCTGGGGGCCCCCACACAACCTCCAATGGCCCAACCCCTGAGCGCCGGAACCATAGCTCCAGGGGCCTAACCCCTGGGGGCCCCAACCACAGCCCCAGGAGCCCAACCCCTGGGGGCCCCAACACCAGCTCCAGGGGACCAACCCCTGAGTGCCCGAACCATAGCTCCAGAGGCCTAACCCCTCGGCCCCATAGCCAGCTCCAGGGGCCTAACCCCTGGGGCCCCAACACCAGCTCCAGGGGCCCAACCCCTGGGGGCCCCAACACCAGCTCCAGAGGCCCAACCCCTGAGAACCCGAACCATAGCTCCAGGAGCCTAACCCCTGGGGCCCCACACCAGCTCCAGGGGCCCAACCCCTGGGGGCCCCAACACCAGCTCCAGGGGCCCAAACCCTCAGCGCCCGAACCATAGCTCCAGGGGTCTAACCCCCGGGGGCTCCAACCCGAGCTCCAGGTGTCCAACCCCTGAGCGCCCAAAACATAGCTGCAGGGGCCTAACCCCTGGGGGCCCCCACCCCAGCTCCAAGGGCCCAACCCCTGAGCGCCGGAACCATAGCTCCAGGGGCCTAACCCCTGGGGGCCCCAACCACAGCCCCAGAAGCCCAACCCCTGCTGGCCCCAACACCAGCTCCAGGGGCCCAACCCCTGAGCGCCCAAACCATCGCTCCAGGGGCCCAACCCCTGAGCGCCCGAACCATAGCTCCAGGGGCCTAAACCCCGGGGGCCCCAACCCCAGGTCCAGGGGCCAAACCCCTGGAGCCCTCGACCCCAGCTCCAGGGGCCCAACCCCTGAGCGCCCGAACCATAGCTCCAGGGGCCTAAACCCTGGGGCCCCAACACCAGCTCCAGGGGCCAAACCCCAGGGGCCCGAATACCAGCTCCAGGGGTCCAACCCCAGGGGGCCCTAACACGAGCTCTAGGGGCTCAACCCCTGAGCGCCCGAACCATAGCTCCAGGGGCCTAACCCCCGGGGGCCCCCACCCCAGCTCCAGGGGCCCAACCCCTGGCGCCCTCGACCCCAGCTCCAGGGGCCCAACCCCTGAGCGCCCATACCACAGCTCAAGGGGCCTAACCCCTGGGGGCCCAAACCCCAGCTCCAGCGGCCCAACCCCTGGGGGCCCCAACACCAGCTCCAGCGGCCCAACCCCAGAGCGCCCTAACCATAGCTCCAGGGGCCCAACCCCTGAGGGCCCAAACACCAGCTCCAGGGTCCAACCCCTGAGCGCCCGAACCACAGCTCCAGGGGCCTAACCCCTGGGGGCCCCAACCACAGCTCCAGGGGCCCAAACCCTGGGGGCCCCACCACCAGCTCCAGGGGCCCAACCCCTGAGCGCCCAAACCATAGCTCCAGGGGCCTAATCCCTGGAGCCCAAACACCAGCTCCAGGGGCCCAACCGCTGGAGGCCCCAACATAAGCTCCAGGGTCCCAACCCCTGAGCGCCCAAACCATAGCTCCAGGGGCCTAATCCCTGGGGGCCCAACACCAGCTCCAAGGACTCAACCCCTGAGCGCCCGAACAATACCTCCAGGGACCTAACCCCTGGGGTCCCCAACACCAGCTCCTCGGGCCCTACCCCTGAGTTCCCGAACCATAGCTCCAGGGGCCTAACCCCCGGGGGCCCCAACCACAGATCCAGGGGCCCAACCCCTGTGGGCCCCAACACCAGCTCCAGGAGCCCAAACCCTGGGGGCCCCAACACCAGCTCTAGGGGCCCAACCCCAGAGCGTCCTAACCATAGCTCCAGGGGCACAACCCCTTGGGGCCCCAACACCAGCTCCAGGGTCCCAACCCCTGGGAGCCCCAACACCAGCTCCAGGGGCCCAACCCCAGAGCTCCCGAAGCATAGCTCCATGCAGGAAATGCTCTGGGCATTACCCTGTGTGGCTACATGGTGTCACTGTTGCTCCATGCGGGGAAATGCTATGTGCATTTCCCTATCTGGTCACACGGTGTCACTCTTGCTCCATGCAGCAAATGCCCTGGGCATTACCCTGCATCGCCACACAGTGTTACTGTTGCTCCTTGCGTGAAATGCTCTGGGTATTACTGTGATGGAGTGGGGACTGTCTGTGTGGGGGATGGGAGAGAAGGGGGTGACTTTAGGTCAGGGGCCCCAACACCAGCTCCAGGGGCCCAACCCCTGAGCGCCCGAACAATACCTCCAGGGGCCTAACCCCTGGGGGCCCCAACACCAGCTCCAGGGACCCAACGCCTGAACGCCCGAACAATACCTCCAGGGGCCTAACCCCTGGGGGACCCACCACAAGCTCCAGCGGCCCAACACCTGAGTGCCCGAACCATAGCTCCAGGGGCCTAAACCCTCGGGCCCCAACACCAGCTCCAGGGCCCTAACCCCTCTGGGCCCCAACACCAGCTCCAGTGGCCCAACCCCTGGGGGCCCCAACACCAGCTCCAGGGCCCAGCCCCTGAGCGCCCGAACCATAGCTCCAGGGGCCTAACCCCTGGGGGCCCCAACACCAGCTCCAGGGGCCCAATCCCTGGGGGCCCCAACACCAGCTCCAGGGGCCCAACCCCTGAGCGCCCGAACCATAGCTCCAGGGGCCAAACCCCTGGGGGCCCCAACACCAGCTCCAGGAGCCCAACCTCTGAGCGCCCGAACCATAGCTCCAGGGGCCTAACCCCTGGTGCCACAACAACAGCTCCAGAGGCCCAACCCCTGGGGGCCCCAACACTAGTTCCAGGGTTCCAACGCCTGAGCGCTGGAACCATAGCTCCAGGGCCCTACCCCTGGGGGCCCCAACCCCAGCCCAAGGAGCCCAACCCCTGGGGGCCCCAACACCAGCTCCAGGGGCCCAACCCCTGAGCGCCCGAACCATCGATCCAGGAGCCCAACCCTTGAGCGCCTGAACCATAGCTCCAGGGGCCTAATCCCTGGGGCCCCAACACCAGGTCCAGGGGCCCAACCCCTGGGGGCCCCAACACGAGCTCCAGGGGCCCAACCCCTGAGCGCCCGAACCATAGCTCCAGGGGCCTAACCCCCGGGGGCCACAACCCCAGGTCCAGGGGCCAAACCCCTGGAACCCTCGACCCCAGCTCCAGGGGCCAAACCCCTGAGCGCCCGAACCATAGCTCTAGGGGCCTATCCCCTGTGGGCCCCAACACCAGCTCCAGGTGCCCAACCCCTCAGCGCCCGAACCATAGATCCAGGGGCCTAACCCCTGGGGCCCCAACACCAGCTCCAGGGGTCCAACCCATGGGGGCCCTAACACCAGCTCCAGGGGCCCAACCCCTGAGCGCCCGAACCATAGCTCCAGGAGCCTAATCCCTGGGGGCCACAAAACCAGCTCCAAGGGCCCAACCCCTGAGCGCCCGAACGATACCTCCAGGGGCCTAACCCTGGGGGCCCCAAAACCAGCTCCAGGGGCCCAACCACTGAGCGCCCGAACCATAGCTCCAGGGCGAATCCCCTGGGGGCCCCCACCCCAGCTCCAGGGGCCCAAACCCTGGGGCCCTCGAGCCCAGCTCCAGGGGCCCAACCCCTGAGCGCCCGAACCATAGCTCCAGGGTCCCAACCCCTGAGCGCCCGAACCATATCTCCAGGGGCCTAACCCCTGGGGGCCCGAACCCCAGCTCCAAGGGCCCAACCCCTGGGGCCTCAACACCAGCTCCAGGGGCCCAACCCCTCAGCGCCCGAACCATAGCTCCAGGGGTCTAAACCCCCGTGGGCACCAACCCCAGCTCCAGGGTCCCAACCCCTGAGCGCCCGAACCATATCTTCATGGGCCTATCCCCCGGGGGCCCCAACCACAGCTCCAAAGGCCCAACGCCTGCGGGACCCAACACCAGCTCCAGGAGCCCAACCTCTGAGCGCTCGAACCATAGCTCCAGGGGCCTAATCCCTGGGGGACTCAACACCAGCTCCAAAGGCCGATCCCCTAAGCGCCCGAACGATCCCTAAAGGGGCCTAAGCCCTGGGGGCCCCAACACCAGCTCCAGGGGCCCAACCACTGAGCGCCCGAACAATACCTCCAGGGGCCAAACCCCTGTGGGCCCCAACACCAGCTCCAGGGGTCCAACCCCTGAGCGCCCGAACCATAGCTGCAGGGGCCTAATCCTTGGGGGCCCACACCCTAGCTCCAACGGCCCATCCCCTGAGCGCCGGAACCATAGCTCCAGGGGCCTAACCCCTGGGGGCCCCAACCCCAGCCCCAGGAGCCCAACCCCTAGGGGCCCGAACACCAGCTCCAGGGGCCCAACCCCTCAGCGCCCGAACCATAGCTCCAGGGGTCTAACCCCCGGGGCCTCTAACCCCAGCTCCAGGGGCCCAACCACTGGGGGCCACAACACCAGCTCCAGGGGCCCAACTCCAGAGCGCCCTAACCATAGCTCCAGGGGCCCAACCCCTGGGGGCCCCAACACCAGCTCTAGGGGCCTAACACCTCAGCACCCGAACCATAGCTCGAGGGGCCTAATCTCTGGGGGCCCAACACCAGCTCCAGGGTCCCAACCCCTGAGCGCCCGAACCATACCTCCAGGGGCCTAACCCCTGGGGGCTCCAACACCAGCTCCAGGGGCCCAACCCCTGAGCGCTCGAACAATACCTCCGGGGGCCTAACCCCTGGGGGCCCCAACACCAGCTCCAGGGGCCCAAACCCTCAGCGCCCGAACCAGAGCTCCAGGGGTCTAACCCCCGGGGGCTCCAAACCCCGTTCCAGGGGTACAACCCCTGAGCGCCCGAACCATAGCTGCAGGGGCCTAACCCCTGGGGGCCCCCACCCCAGCTCCAACGGCCCAACCCCTGAGCGACGGAACCATAGCTCCAGGGGCCTAACCCCTGGGGGCCCCAACCCCAGCCCCAGGAGCCCAACCCCTGGGGGCCCCAACACCGGCTCCAGGGGCCCAACCCCTGAGCGCAGGAACCATCGATCCAGGGGCCCAACCCCTGAGCGCCTGAACCATAGCTCCAGGGCCCTAATCCCTGAGGCCCGAACACCAGCTCCAGGGGCCCAAACCCTGGGGTCCCAACACCAGCTCAAGGGGCCCAACGAATGAGCGCCCGAACCATAGCTCCAGGGGCCTAACCCCCGGGGGCCACAACCCCAGGTCCAGGGGCCAAACCCCTGGAGCCCTCGACCCCAGCTCCAGGGGCCCAACCCCTGAGCGCCCGAACCATAGCTCCAGGGGCCCAACCCCTGGGTGCCCCAACACCAGCTCCAGGGGTCCAAACCCTGGGGGCCCTAACACCAGCTCAAGGGGCCCAACCCCTGAGCTCCCGAACCATAGCTCCAGGTGTCTAATCCCTGGGGGCCCCAAAACCACCTCCAAGGGCCCAAACCCTGAGCGCCCGAACCATAGCTCAACGGGCCTAACCCCTGGGGGCCCCAACACCAGCTCCATGGGCCCAACCCCTGAGCGCCCGAACCATAGCTCCAGGGGCTTAACCCCCGGTGCCCCAACCCCAGCTCCAGGGGCCCAAGCCCTGGGGGCCCCAACACCAGCTCCAGAGTTCCAACCCCTGAGCGTCCGAACCATAGCTCCAGGGGCCTAACCCCTGGGGGCTCCAACACCAGCTCCAAGGGCCCAACCCCTGAGCGTTCGAACAATACCTCCAGGGGCCTAACCCCTGGGGGCCCCAACATAAACTCCAGGGGCCCAACCCCTCAGCACCCGAACCATCGCTCCAGGGGTCTAACCCTGGGGGCTCCAAACCCAGTTCCAGGGGTCCAACCCCTAAGCGCCCGAAACATAGCTACAGGGGCCTAACCCCTGGGGGCCCCCACCCCAGCTCAAATGGCCCAACCCCGGAGCGCCGGAACCATAGCTCCAGGAGCCAAACCCCTGGGGGCCCCAACACCAGCTCCAGGGTCCCAACCCCTGAGCGCCCGAACCATCGATCCAGGGGCCCAACCCCTGACGCCTGAACCATAGCTCCAGGGGCCTAATCTCAGGGGCCCCAACACCAGCTCCAGGGGCCCATCCCCTGGGGGCCCCAACACCAGCTCCAGGGGCCCAACTCCTGAGCGCCTGAACCATAGCTCCAGGGGCCTAACCCCCGGGGGCCAGAACCCCAGGTCCACGGGCCAAACCCCTGGAGCCCTCGACCCCAGCTCCAGGGGCCCAACCCCTGAGCGCCCGAACCATAGCTCCAGGGGCCCAACCCCTCAGCTCCCGAACCATAGCTCCAGGGGCCTAACCCCTGGGGCCCCAACACCAGCTCCAGCGGCCCAACCCCTGGGGGCCCGAACCATAGCTCCAGGGGCCTAACCCCTGGGGGCCCCAACACCAGCTCCTCGGGCCCTACCCCTGACTGCCCGAACTATAGCTCCAGGGGCTTAAGCACTGGGGGCCCCCACCCCAGCTCCAAGGGCCCAACCCCTGAGCGCCCGAACCATAGCGCCAGGGGCCTAACCCCCGGGGGCCCCAACCCCAGGTCCAGGGGCCAAACCCCTAGAGCCCTCGACCGCAGCTCCAGGGGCCCAACACCTGAGCGCCCGAACCTTAGCTCCAGGGGCCTAACCCCTGGGGCCCCAACACCAGCTCCAGGGGCCCAACCCCTGGGGGCCCGAACACCAGCTCCAGGGGCCCAACCCCTGAACGCCCAAACCATAGCTCCAGGGGCCTAACCCCTGGGGCCCCAACACCAGCTCCAGGAGTCCAACCCCTGGGGGCCCTAACACCAGCTCCAGGGGCCCAACCCCTGAGCGCCCGAACCATAGCTCCAGGGGCCTAATCCCTGGGGGCCCCAAACCAGCTCCAAGGGCCCAACCCCTGAGCGCCCGAACGATACCTCCAGGGGCCCAACCCCTGGGGGCCCCAACACCAGCTCCAGGGGCCCAACCCCTGAGTGCCTGAACCATAGATCCAGGGGCCTAACCCCTGGGGGCCCCCACCCCAGCTCCCGGGGAATAACCCCTGGGGCCCTGAACCCCAGCTCCAGGGGCCAAACCCCTGAGCGCCCGAACCATTGCTCCAGGGTCTCAACCCCTGAGCGCCCGAACCATATCTCCAGGGGCCTAACCCCTGGGGGCCCGAACCCCAGCTCCAGGGGCCCAACCCCTGGGGGCCTCAACACCAGCTCCAGGGGCCCAACTCCTCAGCGCCCGAACCATAGCTCCAGGGATCTAACCCCCGTGGGCTCCAACCCCAGCTCCAGGGCTCAACCCCTGGGGGCTCCAACACCAGCTCCAGGGTCCCAACCCCTGAGCGCCCGAACCATAGCTCCAGGGGCCTAACCCCGGGGGCCCCAACCACAGCTCCAGTGGCCCAACCCCTGTATGCCCCAACACCAGCTCCAGAAGCCCAACCCCTGAGCGCTCGAACCATAGCTCCAAGGGCCTAATCCCTGGGGGCCTCAACACCAGCTCCAAGGGCCGAACCCCTGAGCACCCGAACAATACCTCCAGGGGCCTAACCCCTGGGGGCCCCAACACCAGCTCCAGGGGTCCAATCCCTGAGCGCCCGAACCATAGCTGTAGGGGCCTAACCCCTTGGTGCCCCCACCCCAGCTCCAACGGCCCAACCCCTGAGCGCCGGAACCAGAGCTCCAGGGTCCCAACTCCTGACAGCCCCAACACCAGTTCCAGGGGCCAAACCCCTGAGCGCCCGAACCATAGCTCCAGGGGCCTAACCCCTGGGGGCCCCAACACCAGCTCCAGGTGCCCAGCCCCTGAGAGCCCAAACCTTAGCTCCAGGGTCCCAACTCCTGACAGCCCCAACACCAGCTCCAGGGGTCCAACCCCTGAGCGCCCGAACCATAGCTGCAGGGGCCTAACCCCTGGGGGCCCCCACCCCACCTCCAACGGCCCAACCCCTGAGCGACGGAACCATAGCTCGAGGGGCCTAACCCCTGGGGGCCCCAACCCCACCCCAGGAGCCCAACCCCTGGAGGCCCCAACACCAGCTCCAGGGGCCCAACCCCTGAGCACCCGAACCATAGCTCCAGGGGATTAACCTCTGGGGCCCCAACCCCAGGTCCAGGGGCCAAACCCCTGGAGCCCTCGACACCAGCTCCAGGGGCCCAACCCCTGAGCGCCCGAACCATTGCTCCAGGGGAATAACCCCTGGGGCCCCAACCCCACCCCAGGAGCCCAACCCCTGGAGGCCCCAACACCAGCTCCAGGGGCCCAACCCCTGAGCGCCCGAACCATAGCTCCAGGGGCCTAACCTCTGGGGCCCCAACCCCAGGTCCAGGGGCCAAACCCCTGGAGCCCTCGACACCAGCTCAAGGGGCCCAACCCCTGAGCACCCGAACCATAGCTCCAGGGGCCTAACCCCTGGGTCCCCAACACCAGCTCCAGGGGCCCAACCCCTGGGGGCACTAACACCAGCTACTGGGGCCCAACCCCTGAGCCCCCGAACCATAGCTCCAGGGGCCTAACCCCTAGGGGCCCCCACCCCAGCTCCAGGGGCCCAACTCCTGGGGCCCTCGACCCCAGCTCCAGGGGCCCAAACCCTGAGCGCCTGAACCATAGCTCCAGGGGCCCAACCCCTGAGAGCCCGAACCATATCTCCAGGGGCCTAACCCCTGGGGGCCCGAACCCCAGCTCCAGGGGCCCAACCCTTGGGGGCCCCAACACCACCTCCAGGGGCCAAACCCCTGGGGGCCCCAACACCAGCTCCAGGGGCCCAACCCCGAGCGCCCGAACAATACCTCCAGGGGCCTAACCCCTGGGGGCCCCAACACCAGCTCCAGGGGCCCAACCCCTGAGCGCTCGAACAATACCTCCAGGAGTCTAACCCCTGGGGGCCCCAACACCAGCTCCAGGGGCCAACCCCTGAGCGCTCGAACCATAGCTACAGGGGCCTAACCCCTGGTTTAACCCACCCCAGCTCCAAGGGCCCAAATCCTGAGCGCCCGAACCATAGCTCCAGGGGCCTAACCAATGGGGCCCCAACACCAGCGCCAGGGGCCCAACCCCTGGGGGCCCCAACAACAGCTCCAGGGGCCCAACCCCTGAGCGCCCGAACCATAGTTCCAGGGGCCTAACCCCTGGGGGCCCCAACCCCAGCTCCAGGGGCCCAACCCCTGAGCGCCCGAACCATAGCTCCAGGGGCCTAACCCCTGGGGCCCCAACACCAGCTCCAGGGGCCCAGGCCCTGGGGGCCCCAACACCAGTCCAGTGGCCCAACCCCTGAGCGCCCGAAGCATAGCTCGAGGGGCCTAACCCCTCGGGGCCCCAACACCAGCTCCAGGGGCCCAACCCCTGAGTGCCTGAACAATACCTCCAGGGGCCTAACCCCTGTGGGCCCCAACACCAGCTCCAGGGGTCCAACCCCTGAGCGCCCAAACCATAGCTGCAAGGGCCTAACCCCTGGGGGCCCCCACCCCAGCTCCAGCGGCCCAACCCCTGAGCGACGGAACCATGGCTCCAGGGGCCTAACCCCTGGGGGCCCCAACCCCACCCCAGGAGCCCAACCCCTGGAGGCCCGAACACCAGCTCCAGGGGCCCAACCCCTGGGGGCCCCAACATCAGCTCCAGGGGCCCAACCCCTCAGCACCCGAACGATCCCTCCAGGGGCCTAACCCCTGGGGGCCCCAACACCAGATCTAGGGGCCCAACCCCTGAGCGCCCGAACAAAACCTCCAGGGGCCTAACCCCTGTGGGCCCCAACACCAGCTCTAGGGGTCTAACCCCTGAGCGCCCGAACCAAAACTGCAGGGGCCTAACCCCTGGGGGCTCCCACCTTAGCTCCAACGGCCCAACCCCTGAGCGCCGGAACCATAGCTCCAGGGGCCTAACCCCTGGGGGCCCCAACCCCAGCCCCAGGATCCCAACCCCTGGGGGCCCCAACACCAGCTCCAGGGGCGCAACCACTGAGCGCCCGAACCATAGCTCCAGGGGCCTAACCCCTGGGGCCCCAACACCAGCTCCAGAGGCCCAACCCCTGGGGGCCCCAAAACCAGCTCCAGGGGCCCAACCCCTCAGCGCCCGAACCATAGCTCCAGGGGTCTAACCCCCGGGGGCTCCAACCCCAGCTCCAGGGCCCAACCCCTGGAGGCTCCAACACCACCTCCATTGTCCCAACCCCTGAGCGCCCGAACCATAGCTCCAGGGACCTAACCCCTGGGGGCCCCAACCACAGCTCTAGGGGCCCAACCTCTGCGGGCCCCAACACCAGCTCCAGGAGCCCAAACCCTGAGCGCCCGAACGATCCCTCCAGGGGCCTAACCCCTGGGGGCCCCAACACGAGCTCCAGGTGCCCAACCCCTGAGCGCCCGAACAATACCACTAGGGGCCTAACCCCTGTGGGCACCAACACCAGCTCCAGGGATCCAACCCCTGAGCGCCCGAACCATAGCTGCAGGGGCGTAACCGCTGGGGACCCCCACCCCAGCTCCAAAGGCCCAACCCCTGAGCGCCGGAACCATAGCTCCTGGGGCCTAACCCCTGGGGGCCCCAACCCCAGCCCCAGGAGCCCAACCCCTGGGGGCCCCAACCCCAGCTCCAGGGAACCAAGCCCTGAGCGCCCGAGCCATAGCTCCAGGGGCCTAATCCCTGGGGGCCCAACACTAGCTCCAAGGGCCCAACCCCTGAACGGCCGAACAACACCTCCCGGGCCCTAACCCCTGGGGGCCCCAACACCAGCTCCAGGAGACCAACCCCTGAGCGCTTGAACAATACCTCCAGGAGCCTAACCCCTGGGGGCCCCAACACCAGTTCCGGGGGCCCAACCCCTGAGCGTTCGAACCATAGCTACAGGGGCCTAACCCCTGGGCGAACCCACCCCAGCTCCAAGGGCCCAAAACCTCAGAGCCCGAACCATAGCTCCAGGGGCCTAACCCCTGGGGCCCCAACACCAGCGCAAGGGGCCCAACCCCTGGGGGCCCCAACACCAGCTCCAGGGGCCCAACCCCTGAGCGCCCGAACCATAGCTCCAGGGGCCCAACCCCTGACAGCCCCAACACCAGTTCCAGCTCCCAACCCCTGAGCGCCCGAACCATAGCTCCAGGGGCCTAACCCCTGGGGCCCCAACACCAGCTACAGGGGCCCAACCCCTGGGGGCCCCAACAGCAGTCCAGGGTCCCAACCCCTGAGCGCCCGAAGAATAGCTCGAGGGGCCTAACCCCTCGGGGCCCCAACACCAGCTCCAGGGGCCCAACCCCTGAGCGCCCGAACAATATCTCCAGGGGCCTAACTAATATGGGCCGCAACACCAGCTCTAGGGGCCCAACCCCTGAGCGCCCGAACCATAGCCCCAGGGGTCCAACCCCTGAGCGCCCAAACCATAGCTGCAGGGGCCTAACCCCTGGGGCCCCGAACACCAGCTCCAACGGCCCAACCCCTGAGAGCCCGAACCATAGCTCCAGGGACCCAACCCCTGAGCGCCCGAACCATAGCTCCAGGGGCCTAACCCCTGGGGCCCCAACACCAGCTACAGGGGCACAACCCCTGGGGGCCCCAACACCAGCTCCAGGGGCCTAACCCCTGAGCGCCCGAACCATCGCTCCAGGGGCCCAACCCCTGGGGCCCCAACACCAGCTACAGGGGCCCAACCCCTGGGGGCCCCGACACCAGCTCCAGGGGCCCAACCCCTGAGCGCCCGAACCATAGCTCCAGGGACCCAACCCCTGAGCGCCCGAACCATAGCTCCAGGGGCCTAACCCCTGGGGCCCCAACACCAGCTACAGGGGCACAACCCCTGGGGGCCCCAACAACAGCTCCAGGGGCCCAACCCCTGAGCGCCCGAACCATAGCTCCAGGGGCCTAACCACCGGGGACCACAAATCCAGGTCCAGAGGCCAAACCCCTGGAGCCCTCGACCCCAGCTCCAGGGGCCCAACCCCTGAGCGTCCGAACCATAGCTCCAGGGGCCTAACCCCTGGGGGCCCCAACACCAGCTCCAGGGGCCCAACCCCTGAGCGCTCGAACAATACCTCCAGGGGCCTAACCCCTGGGGGCCCCAATATCAGCTCCAGGGGCCCAAACCCTGAGCGCTCGAACCATAGCTACAGGGGCATAACCCCTGGGGGCCCCAACACCAGCTCCAAGGGCCCAAAACCTGAGCACCCGAACCATAGCTCCAGGGGCCTAACCCCTGGGGGCCCCAAGCCCAGCTCACGGGGCCCAACCCCTGACGGTCCCAACACCAGCTCCAGGGGCCCAACCCCTGAGAGCCCGAACCATAGCTCCAGGGGCCCAACCCCTGACAGCCCCAACACCAGCTCCAGGGGCCCAACCCCTGAGCGCCCGAACCATAGCTCCAGGGGCCTAACCCCTGGGGCCCCAACACCAGCTCCAGGAGCCCAGCCCCTGGGGGCCCCAACACCAGTCCAGGGGTCCAACCCCTGAGTGCCCGAACCATAGCTGCAGGGGCCTAACCCCTGGGGGCCCCCACCCCAGCTCCAACGGCCCAACCCCTGAGCGCCGGAACCATAGCTCCAGGGGCCTAACCCCTGGGGGACCCAACCCCAGCCCCACGAGCCCAACCCCTGGGGGCCCCAACACCAGATCCAGGGGCCCAACCCCTGAGAGCCCGAACCATAGCTCCAGGGGCTTAACCCTTGGGGCCCCAACACCAGCTCCAGGGGCCCAACCCCTGGGGGCCCAAACAAAGGTTCCAGGGGCCCAACCCCTCAGCGCCCGAGCCATAGCTCCAGGGCTCTAACCCCGGGGGCTCCAACCCGAGCTCCAGGGGCCCAACCCCTGGAGGAACCAACACCAGCTCCAGGGGCCCAACCCCTGAGCGCCCGAACCATAGCTCCAGGGGCCTAACCCCCGGGGGCCCCAACCCCAGCTCCAGGGGCCGAACCCCTGGGGGCCCCAACACCAGCTCCAGGGTTGCAACCCCTGAGGGCCCGAACCATTGCTCCGGCCGCAACACCAGCTCCAGAGTCCCAACCCCTGAGCGCTCGAACAATACCGCAAGGGGCCTAACAACTGGGGGCTCCAACACCAGCTCCAGGGGCCCAACCCCTGAGCGCCCGTACCACAGCTCCAGGGGCCTAACCCCTGGGGGCCCAAACCCCAGCTCCAGCGGCCCAACCCCTGGGGGCCCCAACACCAGCTCCAGGGTCCCAACCCCTGAGCGCCCGAACCATCACTCCAGGGGCCCAACCCCTGAGCGCCTGAACCATAGCTCCAGGGGCCTAATCCCTGGGGCCCCACAACCAGCTCCAGGGGCCCAACCCCTGTGGGCCCCAACACCAGCTTCAGGGGCCCAACCCCTGAGCGCCCGAACCATAGCTATAGGGGCCTAACCCCCGGGGGCCCAAACCCCAGGTCCAGGGGCCAAACCCCTGGAGCCCTCGACCCCAGGTCCAGGGGTCCAACCCCTGAGCGCCCGAACCATAGCTCCAGGGGCCCAACCCCTGAGCGCCCGAATCATAGCTCCAGGGGCCTAACCCCTGGGGCCCCAACACCAGCTACAGGGGCCCAACCCCTGGGGGCCCCAACACCAGCTCCAGGGGCCCAACCCCTGAGCGCCCGAACCATAGCTCCAGGGGCCTAACCACCGGGGACCACAAATCCAGGTCCAGAGGCCAAACCACCGGAGCCCTCGACCCCAGCTCCAGGGGCCCAACCCCTGAGCGTCCGAACCATAGCTCCAGGGGCCTAACCCCTGGGGGCCCCAACACCAGCTCCAGGGGCCCAACCCCTGAGCGCTCGAACAATACCTCCAGGGGCCTAACCCCTAGGGGCCCCATAT